>NW_012115466.1:275043-303664 GCF_000951035.1 Colobus angolensis palliatus
ACCTCAGTTCAAAATGCAGAAATCACCGGTCTTCTGTGTCCTTCGCGCTGGGAGTTGGAGACTGCAGCTGTTCCTATTCGGCCATCTTGCTCCGCCCCTCGTGTGCTGGTTTTCAAAGAGAATGCTTCCATCTTTGCCCTTTCAGTATGATATTGGCTATGAGTTTGTCATAAATAGCTCTTATTTTGAGATATGTTCCATCAATCCTAGTTTCTTGAGAGTTTTTAACATGAAGTGACGTTGAATTTTATTGCAGGGCTTTTCTGCCTCCATTGAGATAATCATGTAGTTTTTGTCATTGATTCTGTTTATGGGATGGATTACATTTACGGATTTGTGAATGTTGAACCAGCCTTGCAACCCAGGGCTGAACCCAACATGATCATGGTGAATAAGCTTTTTGATGTGCTTCTGGATTCAGTTTGCCATTATTTTATTGAGGATTTTCACATCAATGTTTATTAGGGATATTGGCCTGAAATTTCTTCTTCCTGTGTTTCCGCCAGGTTTTGGAATCAGAATAATGCTGGACAGAGGTAGAATCTGTTTAAGTCTTTAATCCATCTTGAGTTGAATTTGGCTGTAAATCCTTCTGGTCCTG
Source organism: Colobus angolensis palliatus (assembly GCF_000951035.1). Lineage (NCBI taxonomy): Eukaryota > Metazoa > Chordata > Mammalia > Primates > Cercopithecidae > Colobus > Colobus angolensis. Next base: position 275,645 of record NW_012115466.1, read on the forward strand.
GGCTTTTTTTGATGGGTAGGCTACTAATTACTGCCACAATTTCAGAAATTGTTATTGGCCTACTCAGGGATTCAACATCTTTCTGGTCTTGGAAGGGTGTATGTGTCCAGGAATGTATTCATTTGTTCTAGATTTTCTAGTTTATTTGCATAGAGCTGTTTATAGTATTCTCTGATGGTAGTTTGTATTTCTGTGGGATCAGTGGTGATATCCCTTTTATCATTTTTTATTGTATCTATTTGATTCTTTCTTTTCTTTTTTGTTAGTCGAGCTAGTGGTCTATCTATTTTGTTGATCTCTTCAAAAACCAGCTCCTAGATTCACTGATTTTTTGCAGAGTTTTTCATCTCTCTATCTGCTTGCGTTCTGTTAGCTTTTGAATTTGTTTGCTCTTGCTTCTCTAGTGCTTTTAATTATGATGTTAGGATGTCGATTTTATATCTTTCCCACTTTCTGATGTAGGCATTTAGTGCTATAAATTTCCCTCTAAACACTGCTTTAGCTGTGTCCCAGAGATTCTGGTACGTTGCCACTTTGTTATCACCGTTTTCAAAGAACTTCATTATCTCTGCCTTAATTTCATTATTTACCCAGTAGTCATTCAGGAGCTGGTTGTTCAGTTTCCATGTAGTGGTGCGGTTTTCAGCGAGTTTCTTAATCCTGAGTTCTAATTTGATTGCACAGTGGTCTGAGAGACTGTTTGTTATTGTTTCCGTTCTTTTGCATTCGCTGAGGAGTGTTTTACTTCCAATTATGTGGTCAGTTTTTGAGTAAGTGCTATGTGGTGCTTAGAAGAATGTATATTCTGTTGATTTGGGGTGAAGAGTTCTGCAGATGTCTATTAGGTCTGCTTGGCCCAGAGCTGAGTTCAAGTCCTGAATATCCTTGTTAATTTTCTGTCTCATTGATCTGTGTAATATTGACAGTGTTGTTGGAGTCTAAGTCTCTTTGTAGGTCTCTAAGAACTTGTTTTACGAATCTGGGTGCTCCTGTATTGGGTGCATGCATATTTAGGATAGTTGGCTTCTCTTGTTGCATTGATCCCTTTACTATTATGTAATGCCCTTCTTTGCCTTTTTTGATCTTTGTTGGTTTAAAGTCTATTTTATCAGAGACTAGGATTGCAACCCCTGCTTATTTTTCCTTTCCATTATCTTGGCAAATATTCCTTCATCCCTTTATTTTGAGCCTATGTGTGTCTTTGCATGTGAGATGCATCTCCTGAATACAACACACTGATAGGTCTTGACTTTTTATCCAACTTGCTAGTCTATGTCTTTTAATTGAGGTATTTAGCCCATTTACATTTAAGGTTAATATTGTTATATGTGAATTTGATCCTGTCATCATGATGTTAGCTGGTTATTTTGCACATCAGTTGATGCAGTTTCTTCATAGTGTCATTGGTCTTTATATTTTGATGTGTCTTTGCAATGGCTGGTACAAATTTTTCCTTTCCATACTTAGTGCTTCCTCCAGGACCTCTTGTAAGGTAGGCCTGGTGGTGACAAAATCTCTCAACTTTTGCTTGTCTGTAAAGGATTTTATTTCTCCTTCACTTATGAAACTTACTTTGGCTGGATATAATATTTTGGATTGAAAATTCTTTTCTTTGAGAATGTTGAATAGGGGGTCCCAATCTCTTCTGGTTTATAGGGTTTCTGCAGAGAGATCCAGTGTTAGTCTGATGGGCTTCCCTTTGTAGGTAACCCAGCCTTTCTCTGACTACCCTTAACATTTTTTCCCTCATTTCAACCTTGGAGAATCTGGCAATTTTGTGTCTTGGGGTTGCTCTTCTTAAGAAGTATCTTAGTGGTGTTCCTTGTATTTCCTGAATTTGAATATTGGCCTATCTTGGTAGCTTGGGAAGTTCTCCTGGATAATATCCTGAAGTGTGTTTTCCAACTTGGTTCTATTCTCCCCATCATTTTCAGGGGTGCCAATCAATCACAGGTTTGGTCTTTTCACATAATCCCATATTTCTTGTAGGCTTTGTTCATTCCTTTTCATTCTTCTTTCTCTAATCTTGTCTTCACATCTTATTGCATTAAGTTGATCTTCAGTCTCTGATATCCCTTCTTCCACTTGATTTGGCTATGATACTTGTGTATGCTACACGAAGTTCTTGTGCTATTTTTCAGCTCCATCAGGTCATTTATGTTCTTCTTTAAACTGGTTATTCTAGTTAGCAGTTCCTGTAACTTTTTGTCAAGGTTCTCAGCTTCCTTCCATTGGGTTAGAACATGCTCCTTTACCTCAGTGGAGTTTGTTATTACCCACCTTCTGAAGCCTACTTCTGTCAATTCATCAAACTCATTCTCTGTCCAGTTCTGCGCCCTTGCTGGAGAGGAGTTGCAATCATTTGGAGAAGAGGCATTCTGGTTTTTGGAATTTTCAGCATTTTTGCACTGGGTTTTCCTCATCTTCCTGGATTTATCTACCTTTGATTTTTGAGGCCAATGACCTTTGGATGGTTTTTTTCTTTGGTTGGGGGGTGGGTCCTTTTGTTGATGTTGATGTTATTGCTTTCTCTTTGTTAGTTATTCTTCTAACAGTCAAGCTCCTCTCTGCAGGTCTGCTGGAATTTGCTGGAGGTCCACTCCAGACCCTATTTGCCTGGGTATCACCAGCAGAGGCTGCAGAACAGCAAAGATTGCTGCCTGCTCCTTCCTCTCGAAGCTTCATCCCAGAGGGGCACTGGCCTGATTCCAGCTGGAGTTCTCCTATATGAGGTGTCTGTCAAGCCCTGTTGGGACATCTCTCCCAGTCAGGAGGCATGGGGGTCAGGGACCCATTTGAGAAGGCAGTCTGTCCCTTAGCAGAGCTTGAGTGCTATGCTAGGAGAACCCTTTATGTCAGGATACACTGCTCTCTTCAAAGCTGGCAGGCAGGAACGTTTAAGTCTGCTGAAGTTGAGCCCACAGCCTCCCCTTTCCCCAGGGAGCTGTCCCAGGGAGATGGGAATTTTATTTATAAGCCCCTGACCGAGGCTGCTGCCTTTCTTTCAGAGATGCCCTGCCCAGTGAAGAGGAATCTAGAAAGGCAGTCTGGCCACAGCAGCTTTGCCACACTGTGTTGGGTTCCACGCAATCCAAACTTCCAGGCCTTTTTAGGGCAGTCAGGGAAAAACTGCCTACTCAAGACTCTGTAATGGTGCATGCATCTACCCTAACTAGCTGGATCATCCCAGGTCAACTTCAGACTGCTGTGCTGGCAGCGAGAATTTCAAGCCAGTGGTTCTTAGCTTGCTGGACTCCATGGGAGTGGGACCCGCTGAGCAAGACCATTTGGCTTTCCAGCTTCAGCCCCCTTTCCAGGGGAGTGAATGGTTCTGTCTTGCTGGGGTTCCAGGAGCCACTGGGGGAAGAAGAAAAAAGAAAAAAACCCTGCAGCTAGCTTGGTGTCTGTCCAAACAGATGCCCAGTTTTGTGCTTGAAACCCAGAGCCCTGGTGATGTAGGTACACAAGGGAATCTCCTGGTCTGTGGGTTGCAAAAGTTATGGGAAAAGAGTAGTATCTGGGCTGGATAGCATAGTCCCTCATGGCTTTCCTTGGCTGGGAAAGGGAGGCCCCCCACTCCTTGCACTTCCTGGGTGTGGTGACGCCCCACCCTGCTTCTGCTCACCCTCTGTGGGCTGCACCCACTATCTAACCAGTCCCAATGAGATGAGCTGGGTACCTCAGTTGGAAATGCAGAAATCAACCACCTTCTGCATTGGTCTCGCTAGGAGCTGCAGACCAAAGCTGTTCTTATTTGGCCATCACGCCAGATCCGACTTCTTTGTTTTTTGAAAGAGTTAGTTAGATAGTCATTACATTTTTTTACATTTGATAGAATTCACAAGTGAAGCTATCTGAAAATTGAGTTTTTCATGGGAATGTTATTAAATATAGATTAAATCTCTTTGATATGTATAGATCTACTCAGGTTTCTTGATTTTTTTCTTGTATCGGTGTTGGTAAGTAATATGTTTTAAGATATTTTTATTTTATCTAAATTGTTATAGTTATTCCTTAAAGATTGTTTATAATATCCTATTGTTATCCTTTCAATGTCAATAGAATCTGCAGACTTGACTCATATTTAACTCTGGACCATTGTAATTTGTATGTTATTTCATTTTTCTTTAAACAGTCTAGTCAGTGGTTTTTCAATTTATTAATCTTTTCTAAGAACCAATTTTTTGTCCCACTGATTTTTTTCTATTGTTTGTCTATTTACCACTTCATTGATTTTTTCTTTGAACTTTATTTTCTTTCTTCATCTTATTGTGTTTAATTTTTTTCTTCTTTGTCTAGTTTCTTAAGGTAAAACTTACAGGATTGATTGTATATGGCTGCTGTTTTCTAATTAGGTTAAAACAGTAAAACTCCCACTGAACATTATTTTAATGGCATCCTATCAATTTCAATATGTTGTTGGTTTACTATAATTTACTTTAAAAATTTTACATCATTCTTGATAAATAGGCTATTTAGATGTGTGTTTCTTAATTTAGAAATGTTTGTAAATTTTTGAGGTTTTTTTAATTTCTAATTTCACTCCACTGTGGTGGAAAAAAAGATACTTTTAAATGTATGACTTGGTTTATGGTCTATCTGGTTTTATAAACATAAAATAGCACGTGTTTTATCTTGTTAATGTTCTACATTTGCTTGAAAATAATGTGTATTCAGCAGGAATTTGATGTGATTTCTTATAAATATTAGTTATGTTCATTTTATTAGTTATGTTTAAATCTCTGTATCTTCATTGATTATTTTTGTGTACTTGCTCCAGCAGTTACTAAGAAAGGAGTATTAAAATACAAAAGTCAAATTTTGAATTTGTCTATTTCTCCATTTAATTCTGTCCACTTTTGCCTCATGTATTTTGAAGTTCTGTTGTGAGTTGCATAACTCCATTTAGAACTGGGGACAGAGTGACATTGGCAAGATGGTGGAATAATATGTCCCAGGCTTCACTCTCCCCACAGAAATACTAACTAGCAATTACCCACAGACAAAAACACCTTGGTGAAAACCCAAACATGTGGGAATAAGCCAGAATCACCTGCATGTTCTATGAAACTGAATAAAAATTTGCATTAAAAAGTAGGAGACATGGTCTCATTTTGACCATGTCACCCCTCTCCCTCCCCCAAATTGGCACAGTCCCACATAGAGAGGATTCTCCAGGGCTCATGGTTTCTACAGTGGGGAAAGAGAACCCAGGAGGCAGACTTCCAGCTTCTTTAACATACTGAGATGCTTCCCAGGAAACCCCTTTTATTTTTACCTCATGGGGAACAGAAAATATAGGAGGAAACCGCACAGCTAGACCACCTGGGGTCAGATAGAAACAAAGCAAGGAGGTATAGCTCGCAGAGACCAGCATGCAGATTTTGATGTAAGCTCAATGTATCAAGCAGTCGTACTCAATCAGGGGTATTAGCTAACAGCATAGCCTACCTGCAAAGCTGAGCTGGTCACTCTCAGAAGTGGAAGTGCTATCTGGCTTGAATCCCTAGATGGTTAACCTCCAGGCCCAGCCTCAGACCCTACCCCAGGGTTCTGGCAAGGGAGGGAGATCTACCACAAGCAAATTTCCACAACAAAAAGGTATTAGATCTGCCATCTCTAAGAGCTTAATCAGTGTTCCCCACAGCCTCAAAGTGTACCACCAGCCCCCACCTAAGAAGGAAGACAACCACTGCAGTTGTCTGAACCACTGCAGTTGGGCAAGTAGGCATTGTTTTCCCATGCCCAGAAGTTTAATGTGCTCCCCCAGATCTTACACAGTGAAGGAGGCAAATCTGAGTCTTGCATTTTTACTGAGCATAGCAGTTGATTCATCCATTCTGATTCACTTAACCCTAGATCCTCTCCTGCAATCCTGTCCAACTGCTGAACTCAAATATCAGTACCTCTAGCCAAGGAATATGGCCTGTGGCTCACCCAGATCAGAAGTAAATGCAGTGCCCTTATAGCAGCCCAGCCTGATAGCAGAGCTCAGCTTGTGGTCTTGCCAAATAGCAGAGCCTAGCCAGGTGCCTCATCTGACTTCAAAGCAAAGGCAACAGCCTAACCATCTAGAGAATCTGAAAGGAAGCTGCACTTTCCAGGGTTATGACCCACTGGCCTATTTAGAATCATTATCTAGACTAATTAATGAAGGTTTTTACCTCCAAGAACTCCTTTAAAAGCTGAAAAAAAGTGGCCTTTTCTGTAAATGCATAAACACCAATGCAAAAACACAGGGAATACAAAGACTTTGGATATCATGACATCTCCAGAAGAAACTAGCAAACTACAACAATGGGCCACTATAAAAAGGAAGTTTAAAAATGACAGGAAAAGGATTCAGAATAATCCTTTTTAATAAAATTTAGTGAGCTTCAGGAATATAGAGATAAAAAATTAAATTATTTGGAAAATAATTGTTTCCATTTTTTCACATGAGCTGTGGCAAAAAAATAGAAATAATTTTTAAAAGACAAATAGAAATCCTAGAGATGAAGAATACAATGACTGAACTGGGGAAAAAATGTAGTAGAAAGCTTAATGGCCAGCTTGATCAAGCTAAAGAGTCAGTAAATTCGAAGATGAATCATTTGAAATTATGCAATCGAGAGGCAAAATGAAAAACAGATGGAAAAGAATGAAGATGGCCCATAGGAATTACGGGAACCATCAAGAGGCCTAACCTATGTTTAATAGCATTCCAGGAGAAGAAAAAGAGAAAGGGCCAGAAAGCATATTTAAGGAAATAATGGATGTAAACTTCCTAATCTCAGGGAAAAAAGCAAAAATTCAGGTATACTAAGTACAGATGTCACAAATTAAATTATACCAAAAGAGGAGTTCATCAAGACATACAATAATCAAACTGGCAAAAATCAAAGACAAAAGGAAAATTCTGAAAGCAACAAAAGATAAGAGAAATACATTGCAGACAAAAATGTCCCAATATGCCTATCAGCAGGCTTCTCAGCAAAAACCCTGCAGACCATTAAAAAGTAAGATGATGTATTTTAAATATTAAAGGGAAAAGACTGCCAAACAAGAATACTTTACCCAGCAAAACTGTCTTTCAGAAATAAGGGAGTAAGGAAAACTTTTCCAGGCAAACAAAAGCTAAGGAAGTTCTTCACCAATAAGCTTGTCTTACAGATATTGCTAAAGGGAGGTCTTTAAACTGAAACAAAAGGCTCCTAATTAATAATATAAAATTTACAAATGCACAAAACCTAATAGTATAAGTAACACAGACAATATTTAGAATACTTCAGGACCATAATGGTGGTATATAAAGTAATTTTATCTCTAGAACAAGGATTAAAGAAATTATTAATAATGACTATAGCTAAAATAGTCAAGGGATACACATTACAAAAGAATGTAAATTTAGGCATTGAAAACATAAAATTGAGGGGGGGAATAAAAGTGTAGAATTGTAAGCAATCAAAATTAAGCTGTTATCAGCTGGAAATAGACTGTTATAAATGTAAGATATTCTATAAAAGTCTCATTAACCAAAACAAAAATTAAAGATTCAAAACATACCACCATAGGAAACAGAAAATTATTAAGCCATAAAGAAAGATGACAAGAGAGGAAAAGTGGACAAAACAATCAGAAAATAAGTAACAAAATGGCAGCAGCAAGTTTCTACCTATCTATAATTACCTTGAATGGAAATGGATTAAATACTCCAATCAAAAGGCATCATGTTAATGCATGAATTAAAAAAAGAAAAAGGCCAGCTATATGCTGTTTACAAGAAACTTCATTATAAGGATGCACATAGGCTGAAAGTGAAGGGATGGAATAAGATACTCCATGCAAATAGAAACTGCAAGACAGTGTGAGTAGCAATTCTTATATCAGACAAAATACACTTTGGATCAAAAACTGTAAAAGTAGACCAAAAAATATATTTTGTAATAATAAAGGATTTATTTATCAAGAAGATACTACAATTGTAAATATATATACACCCAACTGTGGAGTACCTAAATATGTAAAGCGAATATTCAAGGATCTGAAGGGAGAGATAGAGTATTTTCAAATGCACACAGAACATCCTCTAGGAGAAATCATATGTTAGGCCACAAGACAATCCTTAGCAAATTTAAGATTGAAATCATATCAAGTATCTTTTCTGACCACAATGGCATAAAACTAGAAATCAATAACAGAACATTTTCAGAAAAATTATAAATGCATGGAAACTAAACAACAAACTTCTGAACATCTAGTGGGTGAATAAAGAAATTAGAAAAGAAAATTTTAATATATCTTGAGACGAATGAAAATGTAAACACGGGGGAAAGGGGCCACGATGACCAACTAAAGCAGTGGTGTTCAGAGGCTCCCATCAAAAAAAACACCATCACCAGCAACCAACGTAGCCAGTTTCTCTCATCAAAATTGACTAGAAGGCTGGCGTGACCCACGGAGAGAATTCGGAAAAACAGTGTGGTGCGGCGCCCACTTGAGCGCCACACGGGAGAGGGGAACCTCCTTCCCCCAGCCAAGGTGGGTGGTGAGTTAGTGAGCTACCCAACCAGGGAAACTGCTTTTTCCACGGAACTGTGCAAACCAAGGGTGGGAAGATCCCACTTGCAAACCCACGCCACCGGGTCCTAGTGTCCCAACCCCAGAAAGCACAGATTCTTAAAGCCTCTCAGCTGGAATCTGCTTAAGCCTACCAATTCCCGGTGGGAGGGGCGACCAGCATCAGCTGCAGCTACCTGCTAAGCCCTTTGAGCTCCTTGCGGGAGGGGCAGCAGTCAGCACTGGGAATCCCAAACTGCCTAACACACTAAGCTCCTGGGCGAGGCAAGGGCGGCACCTGTTTCTATAGCTTCAGGCTGCGCTTTTCCCTTGCTGGAGCCAGGGAGGCTAGACAGTTTGGTCCCAAGGCTTGTCCCACAGTTGAACACACCGGCTACTGGCAATCGGCAGCCAGAGTGCCTCTTCAGGCCTAACCCTGATCCATCCCTCCTCATTGGGTGGAGCTTCCCTTCAGGAACTCTAATTACTGCAGCCAGAGGCTCAAGGACAGAATTCGGATCTCCCTGGGCCTGAGCCCCTAGGGAAAGGGGCTGCCGCAGTCTCTGCAGATCAGCTGACTTAGCCTCCCCTCTTGGTAGTTCTGAGGAATCCAGGCAACCCAGACAAGTGGGTTTCCCCCAGCAAAACACACCCTCTCCATCAAAGGACAAAGTGCTTTGTTAAACAGGTCCTGCTCCCCATGCCACCCGACAGAGTGAGACCCTCCAACAGAGGTTGTCAGACACCCTAGACAGGAGTGATCCTACTGGCATTAGATTGGTACCCCTCAAGGCCAGAGGTCCCAGAAGAAGGCACCCATCTTTGCTGTTCTTCAGCCTCCTTGAGTGACATCTCCAGGCACAGGAGCGAATCAGATGAAAAGGGCCTGAAGTGAAAAAATGCAGCAGCCCTACAGAAGAGGGACCTGACTATTGAAAGAAACCAAACAAGCAGAAAGCAACAACAACAACAACACAAAAAGACCCCCACAAAAACCCCATGCTAGGGTCAGCAGCCTCAAAGACCAAAACTAGACAAAATCACAAAAATGAAAAAGAATCCATGAAAAAATACTAAAAACCCAAAAGACCATCTCTTCCAAATCATAACAATGTCTCTCCATCAAAGGCACAGAACTGGACAGGGGATCAGATGAATGAAATGACAGAAGTAGCTTTAGAAGATAGGTAATAAAAACCTATGCTCCCATGCTGAGTTAAAGGTGCATGTTCTAAAACAATGCAAAGAAGTTAAGAACCTTGATAAAAGGTTAGAGGAGCTGCTATGTAGAATAGCCTGTTTAGAAAGGAACATAAACGACCTGATGGAGCTGAAACATGGCATGAGAACTTTGTGATGCACACACAAGTATCAATAGCCAAATCGACCAAGCAGAAGAAAGGATATCAGAGTTTGAAGCCCACCTTCCTGAAATAAGACATGCAGACAAGAATAGAGAAAAAAGAATGAAAGGAAATGAACAAAGCCTCCAAGAAATATGGGACTTCATAAAAAGACAGAACCTATGATGGATTGGAGTACCAGAAGGACACAGCGAGAAAGGAAACAAACTGGAAAACACACTTCAGGATATTATCCAGGAGAACTTCCCCAATCTAGCAAGACAGGACAACATGCATATTCAGGAAATACAGAGAAGACCATTAAGATACTCCATAAGAAGATCAACCACAAGACACCTAATTGTCAGATTCTCCAAGGTCAAAATGAAGGAAAAACTATTAAGGGCGGCCAGAGAGAAAGGCCAGGTCACCTACAAAGCCCATCAGACTAATAGCGGATCTCTCAGCAGAAACTCTACAAGCCAGAATAGGTTGGGGGCCAATATTCAACATTCTTAAAGAAATAATTTTCAACCCAGAATTTCATATCCAGCCAAACTAAGCTTCATAAGCGAAGGAGAAATAAAATCCTTTCCAGACAAGTGAATGCTGAGGGATTTCATTACCACCAGGCCTGCCCTGCAAGAGCTCCTGAAGATGCACTAAATATGGAAAGGAAAAAACTGGTACCAGCCACTGCAAAAACACACCAAACTATAAAGACTAATGACACTATGAAGAAACTGCATCAACTAATGTGCAGAATAACCAGCTAGCATCATGATGACAGGATCAAAATCATACATAACAATATTAACTTTAAATATAAATGGACTAAATGCCCCAGTTAAAAGACACAGAGTGGCAAATTGGATAAGGAGTCGAGACCCATCAGTGTGCTGTATTCAGGAGACCCATTTTACATGCAAAGACACACACAAGCTCAAAATAAAGGGATGGAGGAAAATTTAACAAGCAAATGGAAGGCAAAAAAACCCAGGGGTTGCAATCCCAGCCTCTGACAAAACAGACTTTAAACCAACAAAGATAAAAAATACAAAGAAGGACATTACATAACGGTAAAGGGAACAATTTAACAAGAACTAACTATTCTAAATATATATGTGCCCAACACAGGAGCACCCAGATATATAAAACAAGTTCTTGGAGACCCACAAAGAGATTAGACTCCCACACAATAATAGTGGGAGACTTTAACACCACACTATTAGAAAATTAACAAGAATATTCAGGACTTGAACTCAGCTCTGGATCAAATGGACCTGGTAGATGTCTACAGAACTCTCTACCCCAAATCAACAGAACATACATTCTTCTCAGTGCCACATGGCACTTATTCTAAAATTGACCACATAGCAAAAGCAAAAGAACTGAAATCATAACAAATAGTCTCTCAGACCACAGTGCAATCAAATTAGAAATCAGGATTTAAAAACTCACTCAAAACCACACAATTTCATGGAAATTGAACAACTGCTCCTGAATGACTCCGGGGTAAATAATGAAATTAAGGGAGAAATCAAGAAGTTTCTTGAACTAAAGAGAACAAAGAGACAATGTACCAGAATCTCTGAGACACAGCTAAAGCAATGTTTAGAGGGAAATTTACAGCACTAAATGCCCACATCAGAAAGCTAGAAACATCTCAAATAGACACCCTAACATCACAATTAAAAGAGCTAGAGAAACAAGAGCAAACTAATCCAAAGCTAGCAGAAGATGAGAAATAACCAAGATCAGAGAAGAATTGAATAAGACAGAGACACAAAAAACCCTCCAAAAAACTCAAGGAGTCCAGGAGCTGGTTTTTTGAAAAAATCAACAAAATAGACCATTAGCTAGATTAAAAAAGAAGAAGAGAGAGAAGAATCAAATAGGCACAATAAAAAATGATAAAGTGGATATCACCTTGGACCCCACAGAAATACAAACTACCATCAGAGAATACTATAAACACCTCTACACAAATAAACCAGAAAATCTAGAAGAAAGGAATACCTTCCTGGATGCATACACCATACCAAGACTAAACCAGGAAAAAGTCGAATCTCTGGATAGACCAAAGCAAGCTCTGAAATAGAGGCAGTAATTAATAGCCTATCAATAAAAAAAAAGCCCAGGACCAGACAGATTCACAGCTGAATTCTACCAGAAATACAAAGAGGAGCTAATACCATTCCTTCTGAAACTATTCCAAACAATTGAAAGGAGGGACTTGTCCCTAACTCATTTTATGAAGCCAGCATCATCCTAATGCGAAAACTGGGAAGAGACACAACAAAAAAAAAGAAAACTTCAGGCCAATATCCCTGATGAACATCAATGTGAAAATCCTCAATAAAATGCTGGCAAAAGGAATCCAGCAGCACATCAAAAAACTTATCCACCATGATCAAGTTGGTATGGTCATTTTCACAATATTGATCCTATCCATCCATGAACAAGGGTTGTGTTTCATTGGTTCGTGTCATCTATGATTTCTTGCAGCAGTGTTTTGTAGTTTCTTCTAAATTTTTAAATAAATTTAACATGGCTATTTTAAATAGTTGTCAGTGTCAATATTTGTAATATCTTTACATTTATTTCCATTGATTGGTTTGTTCCAAGTTATGTGTCACATTTTCCTGCTTCTTCAGATGTCTAGAAATGTTGTCGAGATTCTAGATTTTTATTTTATCTTTAGAAAGTCTTAAGTTTTGCATTACTAGCCAATTAATTTACTGGTGGATTCTTTTAATCCTGCTCAGACTTAATTATAGATTTTGGTAGGTTGAGTCCAGAGGAATCCTTACATCCTTACTATTACTATTTCTTTATTATTATTATTATTATTATTATTATTGTTATTATTATATTGAGATGGAGTCTCTCTCTGTCGCCCAGGCTGGAGTGCGGTGGTGCAATCTCAGCTCACTGCAACCTCTGCTTCCTGGGTTCAAGAGATTCTCCTGCCTCAGCCTCCCAAGTCACTGGGATTACAGGCGCCCACATCCATGCCCAGCTAGTTTTTTGTATTTTTTAGTAGAGACAGGGTTTCACCACACTGGCCAGACTGGTCTTGAACTCCTGACCTCAAGAGATTCACCTGCCTCAGCCTCCCAAATTGCTGGGATTACAGGCATGAGCCACCGCATCCAACCTATCCTTACTATTTCTAAGTTGTGGCCTTTTGTGGTCTCTGGATAGCTGAACTCGAGTCTCTTAGCACAGTGAAATCTTTAGAATCACACTGCTCAGCTTACACGTCCCAGTAGCCATTCTCTGCCAGATCTCATGGAATTTTGCCTTATATGTACACATCTTAGTATTCAGCCAAAGACTCAAGACAGCCCCAGTGCAGATTTCTGGAGCTCTTTCTCTAAACATTTCCTCTTCTTCACTGCTCTGATTCACAAATTCCAGCTGCCTCACTAGTCCCCATCTACAATTTTTATTGTCTATATCTCATAAGACCACTGCTCTTCGTTTGGGCTCCACAACCAGAAACTGCAGTTTTGTAAGGACTTCCATGCAGAAAGTCTGAATGAATATGGAGCTTACCTCACGTGTTTTCCTTCTGTCAGTGATCCCAGTACTATGCTATACATTGTGCAAAGACTGAAACACATGTTGCATGTATTTTTTCTAGTTTTATAATATTTGAAGGATAAATCTGATACATCTTATTCTATCATGGCCAGAATTACAAACCTAGGTCCAAACTATATAGTTATAAAATAAGATGTAATAAGACCCTAAAGCAACAAAAGACCCAGAATAAAAATGGTTACTATTATTATGTTTCACAATGACAGAATTCTATAAAGCACTATATTCCAAAAATGAGATAACTGAGACTCAAAGAGGTTGAAGTCAAGTCAAATAATAAATGACCTAGCCATCATTTGAACAAAGACAAGTCTTATTTAAGAGTATACATTTTTTTCTACTCACCAAAATGCTTAAAGTAATTAAAGCACACTTTTTTTAGATCAATTGAGAATTGAACTGGCTTAGAAAGATTGATGAACTTTGTGTTGGTGAACAGGTTCCAAGAACAGAGCACATTCTTAGTAAAGAGAACAGAATGTGGTGGGAAGTATGTGAGAGCCAAACTAAAGGCAAGACTTTGTGTGAAGACAAAGTTGAATAGCTTGGGTGAAGTAAATCAAGACTTTTCAGATTGCAGTTTATTATAACATTTTAGCAACAGATTTTTTTTTCATATTTACTGGCAACTACATAAGTATATTCACTCTCACAGCATCTTCCTTTTCTGTGTTTATAGTTTCATGCATACCGAAGTCTTTGCCAGTCTTATTTAAACAAATGATTAAAGAAATGGAAAGAGAAAGAAAAGGTGAATTTTGTCTGTTTTTCTCTATTCATGTCTAGTTGCTTTCCACAGTAATGTAAATAATTTCTTCAAGCCTACTCAAATACCAAAAAGTCTTGAGTTGCTGAAATTCCCTTTCTAAGATCACAGGAGATATCTTGCCTCTTCCAATTTAGCTAAAATTTTATCTACAAAGTCTTCCTTTCAGCTCATGACCTCCTCATCCACAAGGATCATAATCTGTTTAGAACAATTGTTTGAACAATCTCTCTGCTGTAGGCAGGGTCAGACTTGCCTTCCCAATTCTAACTTTTGAAGAGAATTCCCATTCTTTGGTTGTACAGAATTGTTTTCTTTGTAGGAGAGCTAATTTTAAAGAAAACTATTTGTTTGGTTTTAAAATTTTGAAATTTCTTTAAAGATTTACAGGACAGTTTTGGTTTTTCTACATAACATTTATAATTTGACTGCTTTAGCACCACACTACTTGGTGTCTAATTTTCTTAATAATACCAAAATCAGCTAATATAGACTGAGCACTTCTGTGTGTCAGAAACTGTGACCTCTACAAGAATGATTTCATTTGATGAGGTAGGCTCTATTATTGTTATTTCCATTTCACAGATGAAAAGACTGAGGTTTGAGTAACTTGTCTAAGAATGCCCAGCAGCAAATTGCTTCACTAAAGAGTTGAACTCAGAAGTTGAAACACTTGAAGACAAAACCCAGTCCCCAAGCATACATAGAGACAGCAGAAGTAATTTTCTAAGACTCTATATGTAACAAAGAGCTTTAGAATTGGACAAACATAAGTGGCTCTCTCATTTTCTAGCTAGAGGACTTTGGAAAAATTATTTATTCTTTATTACCCTGTTTGTTTATCTCCATAATTCAGTGAGATTAACACCTCTTAGTGAGTTTATGATGATTATATAAGATAGTATCAATAAAGCAATAATAGTAGCTCCTATGATTTATTATTATTATTGGCTTTCATCTTTACTCCAACTTAAGATTCAGATTTCCTTGAAATGCAGTCCCCCGTTTACTAGTTCCATGACCTTAGACACATGACTTAAACTTTCTAGGCCTCAGTTTCCTCTTCTACGAAGGTGATAATAATAATTACCTACACGTGATGTTTGTAAGAACTAGATGGGTTATATAACAGTCTCTGATATACATAAGTTTTCAGTGTGTTACCTATTAAAATGATTATAATGATGGCTAGACAAAGTGGTATAGTGGACTTGTTCAAAGTTTAACACACATGATGATCAAAATGCATGAGAACTTGACTTAGAAGAAATCCATAATCTTTTAAGGATATCTGTTACTTACACATGTCTCCAGGCCCTGCCTCCACCAGCCTCCTGTCTGCATCCCACCTAGAGCAGTAAAGTCTCAATGAAGAGCTGTTTCTTATCAAGGCCACTGTGGACCCTCTCACTTATAGAGAAAAATCCAGTGCGGAAAGGGCCATACTTCTTCCTATACTTGCTCATTAAATTGCATGGACACCGTCTCAGTGCCTCAGTAATGGAAACTGGTAGAAAAGTGGAGGTACCACAGTGTCCAAGAGGGCAGTAGCTGACAAGGACAGTGGAAGAGACTATGGTTCTTAGAGAATCATCAATAGCAAAGTAGTAACAGGATATAGCAAGGAAAAGTTTGTTGCTGAGCACATCTAGAAACTGGCAGAAATAACTGAGAAAGACTTCAGAACTCTATTACTCAGGTATACACAATGAGTCAGCATAATTTCAATAATGACTAATAAGGTGACCTCATTTGTATCTACAGGCTGGTGAGGTCTGGAGAAATTCAAGTTACATTATAATAAAAACAGGTAATTGTTATTATGATTTTTGTGGCATAATCTTATTTGAAGCATGGATTTTGCTCAGAGTTACTTGCTTGACACTTCAGGTTGCCCCAGTTTCCTCATGAAACAGACCCAATTTTCTAGTGGTTTAAGTTTTTTGACTTTCTCTTGACATGGCTTAATGGGTCAACATTCACATTTTAGAAAAGGAAATGTATTTAAGAAACAAACATACAATCTTTTTTATTATACTTTAAGTTCTAGGATACATGTGCAGAACGTGCAGGTTTGTTACATAGGTTTTGCCATGGTGGTTTGCTGCACCCATCAACCCATCATTTACCTTAGGTATTTCTCCTAATGCTATCCCTCCCCTCACCCACCCCCCGACAGGCCTCAGTGTGTGTTGTGAAACAAACATACAATTTTTTAAAAGCTAAAAAAGTTTTTTTTTAAATTATGTTTTTTCTTAAGTACATTTTCCTTTCTAAAACGCTAATGTATTTTTCTATATGCCTAATTAAAGTTTGCATAAACCTGCAAGTTTGTGCTTTCCCTTGCATCCTAGGAAAGTAAAGGGTTTTTTTAAATGACCCAATTAGGCCGGGCGCGGTGGCTCAAGCCTGTAATCCCAGCACTTTAGGAGGCCGAGACGGGCGAATCACGAGGTCAGGAGATTGAGACCATCCTGGCTAACACCTTGAAACCCCGTCTCTACTAAAAAATACAAAAAAAAAACTAGCCGGGCGAGGTGGCGGGCGCCTGTAGTCCCAGCTACTCCGGAGGCTGAGGCAGGAGAATGGCGTAAACCCGGGAGGCGGAGCTTGCAGTGAGCTGAGATCTGGCCACTGCACTCCAGCCCGGGCGACAGAGCGAGACTCCGTCTCAAAAAAAAAAAAAGACCCAATTAATATATAAACAATCAGAAATAAGATACCATGAATTAGTGAATTTTTCATTATTAATTAAAACCTAAATAATATTCCTGTAAACAGTGTTAATTCAAGAGGCTACTATTTCAAATAAATGTGTGACAGGGTTTTCCAGTGTGATTCATACTACAAACACATCACAGAGAGAGGAGGAGATAGAGTAAACTTTGCTTTTTATGGTTTTCTTTATTGTGTTTAGCTTTAGTTGTTTAAAAAAGCCACAAAGCTATGGTCATCTTGTTGTAGGCCTCATAAATATAACGAGTAGAGACAAGAGGTTAATTTTAAACAAAAGGGGAATGTATATATTCAGTACTGCCTAAGTAGAATTTTTGCTCAAGCTAATTTCTCATAAAAGAAATCTCTTCTTACCAGAAAAACTTTTAAAAAGGTAAATAATCTGTGAACTGATAGCAAGGTTGCTCAAGGAAATGAGGCACGTGTTTCTAGGAGAAGATAACAAAATATACTATGTCTTTTAGAATTTGACCTCACAAAGTAATGTTTATTTGGCAGACAGTCTAGGGAGATAAGCTGCTTCATACAGAAAAAGCAAGGTCTATTTACTATGAAACTGATCTTCATCCAATCCTGCATTGTAGGTATCAGTGAGAATGCCTTCAGTTGCCTGGCTAGTTAAAAATGGACTTCCTTAAATCTTTCCTATGTGCCAACTAATCTTGCTAATATGGAAAGTATGCTGTCAGTGCTGTTTAACCAAAAGATAACTGCTCAACCTTGAGGAGCATACAATTTTTGAAGAAAGATATATTTTCAACACATCAAGTACTTCTAAGCGGAGTCAGTACTATAATTACTTGAGAACAAATCTCTGTCAAACACTTAGAACCACGATGCTAAACACTTTACACAGATTATATTATTTATTTAATCGAAACCGTGTAGGGAAGGTGTTATTATTGATCCCATTTTATAGAGATAAAACTCAGACTTGGAGAAGTTAAATAATCTTTCCAAGGTCACACGATCAAGTTTGACAGGCATGAGTCTAACAGTCAGAACTTGCCTTCACAAGCTTGCTCTTATCCACTCTATTATTTGTAAGATGTTGTGGCAGGAGCTAAGCAGATGGAAGATCTCTAAGCCTGAGCTCCTTCTTTGAGTTATTTATAATCTCCTATCTGATAGGACGCAACACTACGGGGTAGTATCATCCCAGGTATATTGAGTTTGTTCCAAGGCCTCTTCACTCCGGCACTCCACTCATTCCGAGGCCAGGTGCTTGGACATTTGGGGAGGGAAGCATGGAGGCATTCAACTGCCCTGCCCTCAAAATAAGCCAAGATAAAAGCTTAAATTTGCCTGGGAGCACTAACATGATTTTACATAACTAGAAACTTTACCTGCCACTAAGCTTTGAGAGTCAGGAAAGTACGAGTAGAGACACCTGCCATAAGTGAGGTCAGCTGGCAGCAGGGAATCAGCTTAATGGAGGAGAGGGAGCAGAATGTGCCTACTTTAAGACTCAAAGTTCCTATGATTCTGGTCATGTCAATTTGGCTGCGTTACCTGGTTGGAGGAAAGCTAGCAGTTGAAATATCTATTTTCCATTTGACACTTGTGAGACTTGGCGTTAACAAAACCATTTTCATAAAGCAGAAAACCAGCTCGTTCCACACGTTTTCCTATTTGTATGCTGTATTTTCAAGGTGACAGATTAATTCTGTAGTCTCTGAAGAAAATTTTTCTCAGTGTATTTCGACTTTTCTCAGTATATCCTTTGTAGAAGTGACCTGAATTAAAATTACCTAGTCTATTACTGATTTTCCCTCTAAAATTACAGTTGTACTATAATGTGCAAATTTTCATTGCACTTCAACATGAAATTAAAATTACATAGTTATAAGAAAACCTCAATTTGCAATTTTTGAAAAGAAGTCTTGGACTTCAAAGTATAATTACCTAGAGCTCATTAAAATGCAGGATTATTAACCTGAGAGCTGAAGTTTCTAGTAATAGTGGATCTCTTATAAGAGTAATTATAAGAGTCATAAATATTAAGCATGAAACTAACACTCTACACTTAAAGACGAAGTGTGTGCTCACATCTTTACCAAGCTTAATGTGAAAAGAAGACAACACAGCAGTCAGCAGAATGTTAAAGAGCTGAGCTCAAGCCCTCTGTTTGGACTCTTTATTAAATTAAGGCATTATAATAAAATGATCTATGGTAAAAAGTCAATGGACAAAATACATTAGTGAAAAAAGCACCTAGCAGCAACTTTAGTTGCCTTTTTTCCTAAATTGTCCAGGAGGGGAGGAGGGTTAGCAGGTGGAAATACTATATTTAGTATATGTCAAGAATTATATGAAAATGTGAAAAAAGTGACTATAATAAAACATATGCTAATATTAATAGCAGTAATTTCTGAGTGGTTGATTTAGGGTGATATTTCTAACTTTTTAATAACTTTCAGCAATTTCTCATCTTTCTACAATGAGCATGTATTTCTTCTAGCCCAGCTGTAAATTACTTTCAGCAATTATAGTTATATTTCCAAGATTTCTAGTTCTTTTTATAACTGTCTATTCTTGTTTTACATTATTGCATTATCCTTTACATTTCTGTAAATATTAACTAGATTTACTATATTTTGTGGTTGATGTCTCTTTTCAATTATCTTCTGTACCTGCTTGCCCACATTGTCTACAGGGAGGGGTTCAAATCACTGTAAACTTGCATAGCCCCATGCTTTGGGTGTATATTTACAGGGGCAGGGGAAAGACTGATGTGCCATTGGGCTATGTATGCTGTAGCTGCTCTTCTGAGAATGAGAGTTCCTTTCCTTTCCAGGTTATCATCAGCTAGCTACTAAGAGCACCACCTTGCCTCTGTTCCCAAAAATCCCATGCTCCTTGCCCCACCTAGAGAAAGACAATCTCATTGTTGTCCCTGGATTACCTCTTGCCTTTTGCTTTCACAAACTCTACATGAAGCATCCTTGTCCTGCATCTGCTTTGTTTAGCACTTTCCTCCCAGGATTATGATGTCTCCCTTCTCCTAAGAATTTTCCCATTTTGTAATATACCAAGAGTTGTTCTGAACATGAACTATACATTTAATCAGTAAAAGACATGAACAAACAAACATTTTCTCTATTATTTCTAAATATGTGGACTTAAGAGGCAGACCACAAATTGTGTTTAGGTTGCCATTTTCAAACAGAAAAAGTAAACAAAAGCCAACGTTTAAATGCTACTTAAAACTACCATTTCCATGGAGTTATCTTTTTGCAAATTAAAGAGAATAAAAACAAAGATGAAAAACTGAATGATGCACACAGCCTGGAGTTCAGAAGATGACAAAAGTCCCTGCACTCTCACCACCTGGTCCTGGTTTTTGCTTTTTACTATTACTGTGGTGGAACAATTGATTATCTTTTTTGATAATTTTCTTGATTTTCCTTTTGGTAAATAAATGAAGAATTCTCACTGAAAGATTGACTCTTCAAGCATAAAATTATAAAGAAATAGCAATATTATAGTCAAGTAATCATCATAATTAAATTAAAATTTAAAAAACTATTATGATTCCAAATGTGCCTCAGGCTTTCTAATGGCTTGAGACAATAAAATTTATGAAAAATTGCTTATTCATTGGCCTATTTGTAGATGTATCACAAAAACTAGATCATTCCAAGAGAGTCAGTATATACTAGAGTCAGTTAGCATCTTGGAATAGGCCTCTTAAAAATGCTATTAATATAATTTCACTTCAATTTTCTCAGAAGCCTCTTGAAAAATCAGAAGACTCTTATTTTTAATTCTGAATTAGTCTTTATGACTTGGGGTATAATTGATGCATACGTTTTCCATAAAACTTTCTTTTTTAAATAAAAACTAAGAATCAAATATATAAAAATAACCAGAAAAAGAAAAACACAAAAATGGTTATTCTCTTAGTTCATGATTTTGAAATATTTTGAAATTTGCAGATTGAATTTTATCCTCTTAAGGTTCAAGTTGTATTTACAGCCAACAAAATGAGTTATCCTGGTTCTATCAAAAGGGGAAAGCCTCAAATGCTTTTGAACATCCAGCACGTCTTAATAAACTCCATGTGACAATGTAAGAGTAAATGAATAAAAATCAGGCAGATAGAATTTTTTTTTTTTTAAATACACATGGGTTCTAAAATAAAGGTAGAGAGAGGCTTGGCACAGAATACTTTTGATTTTTGCCAAGGCCTGAAACATTTAGGCAAAAAATAAAATAAAAATAGTTGAAACTATATGCCAAGTTCCAAATATGGTTTGTCTCCTCAATATGTAAAAATACTGGTATTAACTTTTTCTGGAATGAACTTCAGCAGTTAACAATTTCTTAAATGAGGGAAAAAAAAGAAGTATAAGAATTGCAATATGTTTGTGCTGACTAATCATTGACTGGGTCTGACTTAAAGATCTTGTCTTCTTGAACTTATGAATTTAGGTTTGAGGCAGAACATTAGCAGAGAATTCCTCTTAGTATTTAGTACACTGTTTACATGTGGAGTTAATAAACAGCAAACTTACAAAGAAAGCCCTCCCTCAGGCCAAAACCAACCATATTCACTGGAGATACAAAGGTGAATATCGTCTTTGAATCTGATCCTAATACTTACACTAAGGACAGCCAACCCCAACCTAAGCTGGACTGAGAGAGGAGGTGGGTAGAAAGTACTCTGTGGTTATCTTAACCTATAACTGATCATAACTAACAAGCAAAAGAAATCATGTTCTCCAAATAACCAATAAACACATAAACAAACAATAAACAAACAAAAAGACGTTCAGCTGTATTACCAATCAGGAAAATACTAAAGTGAAACAATGAAATTTTATATTCAATCATTTTCATCTATCAGATTGGAGATTACAAATATTATTAGCACCTAGTTTGGGGAAGGTGTAAAGAAATAACATCTTCTTATATAACTTCTTATTATAAATTTTATGGAAAGAAATTTGACAAAATGCAACAAAAGATCCTACAATTCTACTTCTGTATTCTAGCATGCATGTATAGGAACATTCATTGAAAATGTTGTAATGCGAGAAAATTATAAGCAACTCAAAAGATTTGACAATAGGGGACTAGGTTCATGTGTTATAATACACTCATAAGAGAGTCATTCAAAATGATATTGTAGAATATATAATAAAATGGGAAATATTCATTATATCATTGCTAAGTGAAGCAGAGCAAATTAAACACCATGTTAGAAGATGATTATGTCAAAATGTGTATAGTTGAAGAAATTCCTTTCACTTCTCTGCTTTATTTCTCTTGAAGAATTCAAGAATCACTCAATATCCCCTCAATACCAGTGTCCTGGGTGATCTCAACCAACCTCATGGCTTTAAATACCATATTTACTCTACACAGTTCCTAAATAAACATTTCTGGACTAGACTTCTTTCTATCGTCCAAATACATCTATCCAAATCTCCACTTGGATAGAAAATGTCTCAAACTTTACATGCCCCAATCCTAACTCCCGCATTCTTGGTCCTGGTGAAAGCTGTTTCTTCTAATGTCTGTCTCATCTCAGTTAATGCCAACTCTATATTTCAAGATATTCAAGCCAGAAAACCTTAGAGTTATCCTTGACTCAATACTAGTGTTTATATCCCATGTATCCACTGAAAAATCCTGTCAGCCCCTTTTTTCACAGTATGCCCAGAGTGTAACCACTTCTCTTTACCTCCATTGATACCATTCTGGTTCAAGCCAACAATATTGCTCATCTGGGTTGTTAAAATCGCCTCATCTCCATCTTTTAACCTCTTCCTTATTGAGCATTCTCTAAATAGCAACCAGAGTCACCATGGTAAAACCTAAGTTGGAACACATCACTCTTCTGCTCAAAGTCATTCAATGACTTCCTGTCTCACTCCAGTTATTAATAAAAGCCAAATTATCCCCATGAGATATAATGTCCTACATGATCTGGCTGACCCTTATCATTATGAACACCTTCCACTAATCTCTTAGTTGCTTGATATACTCCAGCTATACTTGTCTCCTTGTTTCTTAAACCTCAGGGTCCTCACTTGCTCTTCCTTCTGCCCAAAATACCTTACCCTCAAATATCTTCAAAGCTCATTTTCTCACCTCCTTCAAGTCTTTCCTTAAATGTCAAAAATAGAAAATTCCCTAAATGCTCTATTTAAACTAGAATCCCCTTTCCTACATATTCTCCCTATTCCCCTTGCTTGCATTCTTTCATAGCATTTACTAACATCTATACTGTATAATTTGCTTATTTTCTGAGCCCTACCTCTATCTGAGGGAGGTCAACATAAGCTCCACAGAGTAAGGAATTTTCTCTGTTTGAGTCACTGCTATATCCCCAGTGCCTAGAACAACCCCTAATATATAACAGGTGTTTCAGGAATAATTGTGGAATGGATGATAAAGGTGTATACTAAAGTGGGTGGTAATTATCACTGTATGGTGAAATTTGGGGTGATTTTGTTTCTTCTTTTCTGCATTTAAAAAATATAAATGTTATGTTTAGAGCAGCTGTAAGGTTACAGTAAAATTAAATGAGAAGCACAGGGAGTTCCTATGCACCCCTATTCCCTGCACACTCAAAACCACCTCTCCCACTACCAACATTCCCCACCAGAGTAATACATCTGTTACAAGGGATGAAGCTACATTGACACATCAATTGTCACTCAAAGTCCATCATTTACATTAGGGGTCTTTCTCAGTGTACATTCTATGGGTTAGGACAAATATACAATGACATGTATCCATCATTACAGTATCATACAGAATAGTTTCACTGCTTTAAAAATTATCCATCCTTCCCTCCCCACTAATCTCTGAAAGCTGATTTATCTTTTTACTCTCCATGGTTTTGACTTTTCCAAAATGCCATATAATTGGATTCATACAGCCTGTGTTCTTTTCAGATTGACTTTTTTACATGGCAATATTCATCTAAGGTTCCTTTGTGTCTTTTCACGACTTGATAATGCATTCTGTTTAGCACTTAATAATATTCCATTGTCAAGATGTACCACAATTTACTTACCCACTCACCTACTGATGGGCATTTTGGTTGCTCCCAAGTTTGAGTAATTATGAACAAAGCTGCTATGAACATTTGTGTGCAGATTTTTATGTGGACATACATTTTCAATTCATTTGGGTACAGTTGCTGTATTGTGTGATCAGAGTATTATTAGTTTTGCAAGAAACTACCAAACTGTCTTCTAAAGTGGCTGGACCATTTCACATTCATGACAGCAATGAATGAAAGTTCTTGTTGTTCTATATCTTCACTAGCATTTGGTTTTGTCGGTGTTCTGGATTTTCACCAATTTAATAGGCGTATAGTAGCTCATTATTGTTTTACTTTGCAGTTTCCTATGACATACAATTTTAAGCATCTTTTCCTATGCTTATTTGCCATTTATACATCTTCTTTGGTGAGGTGTCTATTCAGGTCTTTCGGCTATTTTTAAGTTGAGATGTTCATTTTCTTACTGAATGTTAAGACGTTTTTGTGTATTTCAGATAGCAGTCCTTTTTTAGATATATCTTTTGCAAATATTTTCTCCCAGTCTGTGGCTTGTCTTCTAATTTTCTTAAGATCAGTTTTATAATTGGTAAGCATTTCACATTTTAAAATGTGTGTCATAGATCTGACAAATGAGTATTAAATTATTTCAACTTAAGGCTGGGCATATAATAGCTATGTTATGTTGATTATATTCATAGAGAGCATATATGAACCAGTATAGCCTGAATCTGTATAATTGGATATCCTTCTGTGCGTACTTTTTTAATGTAGCCATAGCTAGGATTCCTCATTTTATGCAGCCCATGTCACATCTCAGTTTTTATAGGCACAGCAAAAAAGTGGGGCCATGTAATGCAAATGCTCTATTTTTGAGAAAAGCATCTGTCCTGTGTCTGGGATTTCCTATCTGGCAAACTGAGCAACACCTTCCCTCTTTTCCTTGAGCAGAAAGTGCCCCAAACAGATGTTTCAATCTGCCTTGCCTTTGGACCTGTCTGCTCACAGAACCAAGCATGACTGTCTTCCCAGAAACTTCTCTAGCTCCAAAGACATAGCCACCTAGTTCAAAGGTGTGCAAGTAGCTCACATTCCAAGAAGTCCCAAAGCTCCCAATTCAACAGTCTGTTATCAAAATGCCAAGAGGCCAACGACCCCCAAAAACCAAAAGTCTGTTCTCCATTCTCAGATTTTCCAATCCCTTAAAATTTATTAGTTTCATAATATTTTCTGTGTCTCTACTAAGACCTGCTAGAGGGTCAAGGGGAATAGATGACTACCTGCCCTACTCTCAGGCCAAGAGACACTACCGACTATTTTTAGTTTCTGATGGAAAAAGAAGCTAAAAATAAAAGAATATTAATCTCCTGATTACTGTTTAGGGTTTTTAAGCAAGTTTCTTAATCTGTATGAACTTCAACTTTCATATCTGTAAAATGGAGATAAAATTCTCTTCCTTTCAGAGCTACTAAAAAAAACTAGAAATGATGTATGTAAAACACATTACACATGTTAAATACTCAACAAATCTGTCTTTCTTGCTCTTCTTTCCTCATTGTTCATTCTATTCACATTTTTCACTTAACTCCCTCTCCCTCTGTTCATACCTTTCTGAACTCTCGAAGCCATGTTGCACCAGAAGCTCTTCCCTGAGAAGGAACATGTGAGAGGGCAGGATATTCATTATTTGTATTTTATTTATGTAAGTATCATCACATATGAGATGAGTTGTTCTAATTTCTAATTCCTGGCAAAGTAAATGGGG
Source organism: Colobus angolensis palliatus (assembly GCF_000951035.1). NCBI lineage: Eukaryota > Metazoa > Chordata > Mammalia > Primates > Cercopithecidae > Colobus > Colobus angolensis. The sequence goes on from NW_012115466.1 coordinate 301,420, forward strand.
TCAATAAAGCCTAGATGTAATGTTGCAGTTTGAGCATGTTCAGCAGCAGGGCTGGGACTTGCATTCAATTCATAGACTGATTTCTACTATAACTTTAATCGCTAGGAACCATGTTACTGTTACAGTCATAGAACATTAGAGATGAAAGGAAACTAGAGCTATGAGAGGTCTCCTACCTCTGCGACCATGCCAATTTTCCCTGTATCACTCAGTTACACTCACTATACTGTACTCACTACATTGTTCTGATTTACCATACCATAATAACAAAAAATTCTAATTTTCCAGATATTTAAACCAGAAGGGTAGCTGGGGTTGTAGGGATCTAGCTCGGAAGTGACTGGGCAGGAAATAGCTAGAGAGTGGGGCTTGCAATATAGGAAGACAATACAAAAGCACCACACTTCCACCACCTTCTCTTAATGGCCCTGGTTTTGCCGCTGTCGTGCGGTCTCTGAGATCGCCCCATCATAATTTTGACAACTGCTACATCAATATATTTCTTTTTTCTAAATGTGGAAAGGTGCTATTTTTAAAGACTATTTTTTCCTTGATTTTCTCCTAGTTCCATTGTATTCCCATTTCTATTTTTCTGATATTTTAATTTATATTCAACAGAAATATTTAGAGATTGCTTAGCAATGTTTTCTTCAACCAACAGTGTACGAATTACAGTGAATCTCTCTCCAACAGAGAAACACATGGTGTAGATGAGCAATTTCAAGAACCAATACAAAGATTAGAGACTCAGCTCTGAAATTACTTGTTCCTTATATCTATACAGGCCTGTGTCACAAAACGTTCCGGTCCATGACAAATTGCATGTACAATGGTAGTCCCATAAGATTATAATACTGTATCTTTACTTTACCTTTTCTATGCTTTGATATGTTTAGATGAACAAATTATCATTCTGTTAAAATTACCTGCAGTATTCACTACAGTTACATGCCATACAGATTTGTAGCCCAGGAACAATAGGCTGTACCATTTAGCTTAAGTATGTAGTAGGTTATATCAACCAGGTTTGTGTAAGTACACTGACAAAATCACCTAATGATGCATTTCTTAGAATATATGCCCATTGTTAAGTGACACATAATTGCATTTGTATGACAAGTCACAAACTGAGGCTTAGTTTCTCTTCTGTAAATGTGGATAATATCAAATTTACAGGACTATACTGTAACTCTTTGCAAATGATATCCTCTATTAATCACAAAGACAGCTCTGATTTTAAGTTTATTTAATTCTGACTGAAAAAAAAATAAGAAAATAAGCAGACAATCCTACATATCACCAGCAGAAAGTCAATATACCCTTCAGAATGGCTTTGACACTGTCTCAAATGCACTACCCAATTGAATGATGTACCACAATGATAAAGGAACTATCAGATTCTTTGCAAAAATGCAGTGACACTATAAAAATTGTGACCATTACTAATGAATGTTTGCAGAGGGTAAACATCTTCCAACTGTCAGCAAATCAAATACTGGAATGGCAGAAGGTCACTTGGTATTTGAAAGACAAACTATGATCGGTCAGTGGTAATTACAATGAAACCAATTAGAAGATTAACAAACCCCAAATGGCATAATGTCATATAAGTAACTGTTTAAAAGTCAGAATTTTAAATTCAGAGGATAGGAATCTTGGAAATCCTCTAGCCAAATCTTCCCTGAGGCCCAGAGTTGTGAAGTGATTTACCCAAAGTTACACAAAAACTTTGAATAAGAACCTCTAGATAGTTGCAGGTGATATTTAAGTTCTTATATTTTCTAAAAGTTTAACAAAAATGATTGTTTTGGCGTTATATATAATAAATTACTAATTCTCCATATGGATTAAGAACTAGACATTTTAGAGAGTATTTCATATACACCATCTCTTTGTCTCCTGTCAACCCAGTGAGATGAAAACTACCGTGTTTCTCATTTAAGAGGTGAGGAAGTTGAGGCCCTGGGAGACCCTGTGGTTTGAAGCCACGGAAATGGCATGTGGCAATCATGCTTCAAATCCAGACCTGCCTGATTCCACAGTTGGTGCTTTTTGCCTTATCCTTCCTTTATTCTCAACTTTTGCAAAAATCTCTTATTAAAGAAACCAGAGTAACTGACCATTTTGTTATTTCATCCTTAGGGTTTTTGTAGGATACAGCCCTTCTTACACATTATCACCGAGCCTGAAACGCAGCCCTCATCAAGAACAATGGGCACTTTTTCCATCTTGAGTCCTGTTCTGA
>NW_012115466.1:303714-325342 GCF_000951035.1 Colobus angolensis palliatus
GTAACTGACCATTTTGTTATTTCATCCTTAGGGTTTTTGTAGGATACAGCCCTTCTTGCACATTATCACCGAGCCTGAAACGCAGCCCTCAGCAAGAACAATGGGCACTTTTTCCATCTTGAGTCCTGTTCTGAGCTATTGGTTTCTATAAAGCTTCAGTAAAGCCATTTGAAAGCACATCAAAGCTACAGAACAAAGACATAGTCCTCCCCAGATGCATGAATATTCATCGTGTTTCTACAAATATTCTTAGAAAGAAATTTCAGGACAAACAGCCTTTGTGGTGTCATAAAAGATGTCCCAGAATTAAAGTCAGATCTAAGTACATACAAGACACAGGGCTACCCCTGCAACCTGTATGACCTTAGAGCAAGGCTCTTAACTTCACCTGTAAAATCAGACAAGGCTTTGAAAGGATTAAATAAAATAATTCAAATATCCTTTGAAAAATCATTAAAATGAATCATCAACAAATTTATAGAATACATCATTTTGTTAAAAAAATATATAGTATAGAGGAACCTACTTATGTCAAGTTTAAACACAGTCCATGTGTTCAAGGAGTTGACAAGCTAGATGGTAAAGCAAATGTGCCTAGTTATAAAAGCTAAACAAAAATTGGACATCTGAGTTTTTGTCCTCATTATTTCCAGGTTATGAGTAATTCTGGTATATTTATAATAAAGTATTTCTTTTGCCTTTTGAGATTTTTTTCTTAACATGCATTTCTAATGTACAATTATATTTTACTGGTTTGAGGTATGCATCTGGTTGTCTATTGCTGTAATAATAAATCATCCAAAAACTAAGTGACTTAAAGCAACAATAATTGCTTTTTCATTATTCCTCACAGTTCTAGGGGTTGACTGGGCTCAGCTGGGCAGCCTTGTCTCTGGGTGGTTTCAGTCAGTTAGTAGCTAGTGCTGAAGTCATTTCAAAGCTTCCATGTTGGCAAGTCTAGTGGTTGATGCCAGCTGCAGACTGAGATCTCAGTTGGAGTTCTTGCCCAGAATACCTACACAGGGCTTTCCATGTGTGCTTCCTGCTTCCTCATGACATGGTGCCTCGGTTCCAAAAGCAAGCACCTCAGGAAGGCCAGGTAGAGCCAGATCACTTTTTATGACCTAGAATCAGAAGTCACATTGCATCACTTTGGCTGTAGTCACAGACCCATTCAGATTCAAGAGGAGAGAACATCATCCCTTCATCTGAATAGGAGTGTCAATGTCATATTGGAGGAAGGGCATGACGAATGGGAAATCTTGCTGAAACCATCTTGAGAAACACTATCTACCACAGGGCATAATAAGCAGAATTATTATGACTAAAGTCTGTTCACATGTGTGCACATGAACAAAAAGAATATACAGTATAGGAAAGAAAATCACTATTGTACTAGAGTATTGGGGTCAAAGAATCATGTAATTCTTCCAAATGTCTGTTGTAGCTACACTGGTTTTCTCTTCCAAAATGCTCACTCATGATACTACATCATCTGCATACTCCACAGTGGCCGGACTGAAGAACTCAGGAACATAAGTTCTCATGTGTTTTGGGGCTCTCAACAGAAGATCAAGAGATTGAGCTTTGTGCTCGAGATGACAGGAGACCAGAGGCAGCTCTTGAAAAGGTCAGGCAGTGTGAGGCAGTATTTTAGGAAGATGCATCCTAAACTGGATAAGGAGTGGGGGCCTTTATGGGCAAAGACAGTAGCTCAGACTCCAGTGGGAAAGATCAATTGTACAGGTGTGAGGGCTTTGAAAGAAGGAGGGGAGCAAGTAAGACGTAAAGAAAGTAGAAGTGAGACCGATTTGGAGACCAGAGAGCTGTGCAATGAGACGGCAAAGAAGAGCCAAGGGCAACTCCGAGGCTGCCAGCCAGGTAACGGAGAGTCTGTGAATCAGTCACTGACCTAAATGGGCAGGGAGCGAGTTTCAGAAGCAAGGATGAGGAATCCCTTTTTTGTTTTCTTCACAGTCTTTTACTGATGAATTTTGAAGAAACAAGCACAGAGATGTGTTTGCTAATCCATGTTAATCTTGCTCAAGACATCATCTCTTTATTTTCAAATTTGTTCTGCCTCTCTCTAACAACATTTTCTCCTATACTCTTTATTGAATAGTTTTGTCTTACATTTTACATCTCAGCTTAAAAACTCCTTCCTTGGGGAAGTCTTCCCTTACTCCTAGACTCAATTAGATGCTCCTGTTATACCCAGGCACAGCATGCTACAGGCTCCTTCGCAGCTCTTAGCACACTTGTAATTATCTAAGTGTTTGTAAAAAGACATTTGTTTCATGTTCCTTGCTAGAGTATATGCTCTCCTGGGGAGAAGTTGTCCCCCTTGGTATCCCGAGTGCCATCCACTGTGCCTGGCACATGGTAAGTGCTCAGTAACTGATGCCTGAGTGACTGCCCAGCTCTGCCTTCTGAGTTACTTGGACTAGGTGTTACCAATTCAAATATCTCTGGGACAGAGAGGTTAGGAGTAAAGGAGGCCAAGTGGTGATAACTGTGGTAAATTACAGCACAAGCCCATCCAAAGCATTCAAATTCTCATTAAAAGCAAAACAACAGAACATGTCCTCAATATCTCCAGCTCACAGACAATCTCCCATCTCTGGTTAGACTGATGTCCGCCCGGGCAGAATGACTCCTCATAGAAGAAAACAGTTAACCACCGAACGCAGATCTTCCAGAGGGCACTCAGACTCAAGACAATGACCTGCATTATCACTCCCGTCATATGAATTCTGCACATTTGCGAGGGGCATGATTTAAATCCTATTCCCACATGTTGTCTACCGCTTCTTTCTATAATCCTCTTCCATTCACTGAATTTAAGACCTATAGAAAAACTTAGGCATCATCCATTCTAATCCACTCATTTTACAGATGAAGAAACTGGGGCAAATGATTCACTTGAAAGCACACAGCTGGCTACTGGAGATTTGGAGATGTAAAAACCCAAACTCGTCTAAGTGCTGTCCAGTACTTTTCCCAAGCCACCATCATACCTGAACTGAAGTTCAGGGTGACTTTTGGAACTGAAACACTATGAAAATATTACATGCAGAAATAATTTTATCATGCATCTATTTTAATATAAAATATAAGTATGCATATGAATAAACATTCTCACACATTGTTCTTCTTTAATTCTGGGCATGACCTAGCCTAGGATCTGAAATTGACCCCTTGCTAATGAGGAACAACTAAAAGGCAAAGATTTAATGATAGAAATTGTTTGTATTTGGCCATAAATAATGCAGTAATGGAATATTTATTGATTCCAGGTTCAGTAGCTCAAATGAGTGATGGATGAGGAAATGCCTGTCACTTTTTGATGCCTTGCGCACAAGTGCAATCCACCCCATTAAGGAAATGTGCTAAAGCACAGAGCCAAAAATTGACTGAGCTATCTGGATACTCCAGGCTGACTCATTTGCAAGATGGTTCTTTTCTTAGATTCTCGGGGTAGAAAAGACATAATATAAGTTTTTATACTTTGAAAAAAAACGATGTGACCTTGTTTCCTATTAGTGCTGTCAAGCTGAGGAAAATTAAGAGGTGTCAAATGGCCTGAAATTTAAGTTCATTTCATGGCCCATCTGGCTCACCAAGTACTGGACTCCTCCTCTGAAGAGCCTCTTACTATTCTTTGTTTGCATTTTAATTTTCTCAGAGCTCTAGAAATTCAAACTTGTGTCCCGGATGCCTTTATCCCTCCCCGACGCCTCCCTGGCACAAGTGCTGAACAGAAACCACCTTGCCTCCGTTTAATCACAGAATGACAATATTTCAACATAACAGAGAGGCTGTTTGTGCTTTATCTTTTACTGCATTTTTATGGGGAGCAATATATTTTCTTCCTTTCCTCCCCTGATACTGTAACAATTTTTCCTAAATTAAATATGTAACCAATTTCTCATATGACTTTATTCCCAGGCTCTTTTTAAGCCATCATTAAATATCTTCATGCTGTTTGACAGTTATTCCTCATCAGTGTGTTACCTTAGAGACCGTCTGGCGTAAACGGAGGTTCACAGTGTGTGGAGAGAGAGGGGAAGATGCCAAGGAGGAGCCCAGGCAATGGCCAGGCCCACCCCCATCAGGCAGGGACAGGCAGAGCATGGCCAAGAGAGGGTGACAGCCAAGAAGTACACACCTGATAAGCAGAGAGTGCATCCCATTCATCTTTGTGTCCCCAGGACCTAACTCTGCTCCAGGCACAGTGAGGTTCTCTGAAGATATTTGGTGGAGAACAAAAAAGAATAAGGAAAAAGATACAGTAGAAAGGTAAGAAGAGGAAAATGGAGAGGAGGCAGAGGGTGATGGTGGGAGGTGGGTGGAGAAGTGGCTGAAATTTGGAAAGATGCTCACTGAAAAAAATAAGACAGATGGAAAGCTCCACACCAGAGTGAGATTTGGGGTAATCTATCATTCATTAATCAATTTGATCCAAGACAAAATATACATAATGATGTTAAAATGTGAGGATTTCAGCCACTGATTGCTCTTAGAGCAATCCAAAGCCTGAGACCATGCTCTGCTGTGAAAACAGGCTGCCATGGCCAAGGCCCCAGACCAGTGCAAGAGGCATTTGATGGGCAAGAAGGTGAACTCAAGGGAAAGGGTGTTGGACTGAGCCACAGTGCCTTAGGGGGTAGTCACTGGATTGGATGAAATATGTGCCCCAGTGAGACTGGACCAGCAGCCATGATACCCCAGAGGAAATTACACAGGCCAAGAAAGAAGAAAACAAGTTTCACATTTCTAATAGTAGCAATTATCTGGATTTATTGATCAATTCACTGAGCTTATCTGAAAGACAAGAAAACAAACTGGGATTTGACACTGGCTACAGTCACAGCCGCTGTGTGTCAGCTTTAATTTACAACCATTCTCTTTGACACACAGTCTTTGTGGTATTGAGCAAGAATTGGTAAGCCTTGTAAGTGGCTCATTTATATGACTTCTGCGGATATGTGGACCTCACCTAATGCACATCAAAGAAACAAGCTGGACACTTGAGCTACATTTCAGTCTCTTAGGTAACAAAGTTGTGTACAATAGTGCTATTGGGGCACTTTTTGTTCTGGTGTCAATCAAGACATGTAGAATCTTGCAAAATTAATTATGGAAGAGGGGAATATTTTTATTACTCTTCAGTGAATAATCTAGTTCAGCCAACATTTCTTGGCACTCACGTACACTGCTGCCCACAGGGTTATTTTTTGTTAGACTTCCTAACAGGATCTGATATTGTACATTGTAAACACATAAGTAAAATAATCAAGGCCCAAGATTTTTAATTTGTTTAGTGTCAGGATATTTTTTTTCTTTTTTGAGACAATGTTAGACATATAGAAGAGTTGCAAAATAGTACAGAGAATTTTCTTAGAGCCTTCTCCAGCTTCCCTTAATGTCGACATTTTGCATAACCATCATACAATTATCAAAGCTAAGAAATCCACATTGCTACAACACAATTTACTAAACTACAAAATTTACTCAGATTCCATTTCTTCCACTAATGTACTTTTGCTGTCCCAAGATCTAACAGAGGTCTGATTTTAATACAAGATTGTCTTTTCATGTAAGAGAGGAGGTAGAGTTCCTAACTCATGGGATCCCCTAGAAGTTAGGCTCCATGGCAGCCAAGACCTCGTCAGTCTTGTTTATCTCTGTAACCACAGGCCCAGGAATAGTGCCTGGAACATAGAGGCTTGAACATGTTGAGTGAAGGAATGACTAAGTGGCCACTTAGAACATTCTCTTCATTTTTACAGAAAGAAACTCAACAAGACTAGATTCAAGGGATTCTTTTAAATATTTCATTTTCCCTCAATGTCTAAATTCTCATGGTTACTTTGGGATTTTTATATGGCATAGTTAGACTGGAATTAGACTTGAATGATTAAGAATACTGGAGAAACAGATAACAATCCCACCACTAACTACCTCTTACTCTAACCTACAAAGCTAGGCTAAATGCCATTACCTGTGTTCCATTAAGTATATTTTATACTGTATTTATTATACAAGGCAATAATTAACTGTGCATTATAGAATGAACTTCTGGATGACAGTTTTTTCATCCGATTATGCCAAACACCTAATTTATGTTAGATACATAGCAACACTGAATAAAGGCATGGTTACCTTTCTTCAGTACACCAATATCACCTATACACCAGCATCAAACAGACAATGTTATTTACATCACATTGTTGATGCTAATAATGAACAAACTGCTCATTATTAACAATAACGTAAAATTGTTCATGAGAAAACTGAATTTCACGCCCACATTCTAAACCAAACCCTTAAGGGAAAGTTTATTCTAAGACCAACTAACATATTCTGATCTTCTTTTTAACTTCTAGATGTATTTGTGACTTATAAGAAGTACACTTATGTTCTTTACATGTTTGTTAGACTTGCCCACCAAACAGAGTAAGCTGGTTTATTTTGACTATGTTATTCAAGTACTTAAAACACAGCCACATGCTATAAGCTACTCAATAAAAAGCTGTCCTTGGTGTAATCAAAAGCAGAGCAGAGAATATGAAAGCCATTCACAGCCATGCCCCCAGTGCTTTATGGCTACTTCCTAAAACCATCATTCACTCTCACACACAGTGACTCAGGCAAACCCACATCCTTCTCCATGACAGGCGCGGTTGCCCTCCTGGTTTAATCCTTCTGGGAGGCAAGACCTCATGATGAGAGCAAAGGAGTTTAAAAGGTTTTAGATCAGCCAGCTGGTGGATAGGACAGAACTCCAAGTAATCAAAGATTATTCACTCCTGGGTGCATGTGTAGTCACACTGTAAGCAAGTCTGTCTGTCAACAAAAAACAAACACAACTGAGAAATCGCATCATAGAGAAACAGGTAAAAGGGCCCACGTAGAGGAAAACACGGGATGCTAGAGAGGTAAAGTAACTCACCTTAGACCACACAATGAAAGTCCCAGTTAGCAGCCAAAATACTTCAGAATGAAAATCATTGGATTGATTTTTCCAAAATCACTGCTTCAAAACCACTAAAGCTAACAGCAGCAGGTATTGCAAATCAGGCTGTGTTGCTCCTTTGCTTGACACCTTTGAATGGGTTCTGATTGTGCTAAGGGGCCAAGCTTGTCAATGTAGTTTACCAGCACTTCAGTTCTGTGATCTTGCTTGCCTGCCTGTCTCACCACTCATCATTCCCACTTATACTCCACAGGCTCCCATCACACTGTCCTGTTCGGTGTTGATCTGTGATGTCGGGTCCATGTTCCATGTTGTGTTTGGTCCCTGTTCCTTCTGCTAGATGAATTTCACCCTGTCAGACACCACCCTCCTCTTTGCTCTGCTTGGACCCTATATTTCCCTACTTAACACTGCTTAGGGCAGAAATGAAATTGGTCTTGTTTGTTTGTTTCTTTATTTGTTTGTTTTTGTCACTTTCTCTACAAAATGATAAAAAAAAACTTGAGAGTAGCAATCATGTCTTTCTGATTCATTGCTGTATTCCCAGGCCTTTGTACCATGCCTGACACATGGTAAGTATCAAATAAATATTTTTTCAAGAAATAAATATATTAAATTAAAAATTTCTTGTTAATTGCCTATAAACTATTACTAAATATCCCATAAATATCATTTTCCCCCTGGGAAAATAACACTATGTAAGTCTAAAACAAAGCCGTATAATATTTCATAGGGGTTGGTTTGCTACAAATTGAAAATCAGGTCATTATCATTATTATTCCCAAGCATCACGCTATATCTATGCCGTTTAATAAATTAGGTTAGCAAAAACTACACTCATGCACCCTATTCCCACAAAATGATACTCAGAAAGCAGTTTCGACATTCTGGGCTCTTAGAGATCTGGTCCACTAATTTTGGATTTGGAACTGTCTCCATAATAGTTAAAGAAGAAAGCTTTGAATTCCTAGCCCCTGAACACCAGGTATCTGGACCTTGGGCACTGTGACATTGGAGCCCATACACCTTCTTGCTAACCCTAAAACAACAAGCCTGCACCACCCACTATATGCATCCTTTCCACTGTAAGGATGAATTTCCTATAAAAAAATGCTTTATAGCACAGTGTTATTTTATGCAGATAAAAGAGCTAACCTTTTATTTTTCTCATATTCCAGGGTTTTTCTGAGGGGATCACGTGATGATAAAGCTGTCTTTCTGCAAGTATTTACATCTCCTGTCTTCTTCTGCATGTGCATAAAGGATTGCATTTGCATCCCTGCCAAGATAAGTCTTCATTGATTTTTTTTCAGGTGTTTCCTACTGCCATGGCAACCATAATCAAATATATTTTCATGAATAGCTTTGTCAATTGCAATATAATATTTTCACTGAATACAGTCTCCAGTTCTCTTTCTACAGAGCTCTCAGGAGCTTTCTCTTCTCTGGCCTAACGCTTCTTTTCCTTCAAGCCTCTAGGCCCCATGAAAATCATATATTTAAATAGCACACACGGTTTTTTAAAACGAGAACCTCCTATGATTTCCATCAGTAATAACACACACAAAGATAAAAATAGAGTATGCTTTCAAAGGTGATAGATATTTTATTACTGGCATGATTTGTCAAATACCTATAATCCCACTCAAATCACCTTTGATGGTGTTATTTCCTTTTTTGTTTTTGTCTCCCAAGAAAAATCATTATTCATCTTAAGAGAGAACATCTTGTCAAGTGTTGCAGTTCAACAAAATAAGGAAAATATCTCTGCCAAAATGCAGCAAATGTGATTACACAAGGCCAAGGAGAAGCCCATAATTAGATCATTACCATGGAAACAACCTAATTACATGTGTAAAGCAGTGAGGACTGAGTTGTAGATCTGAATATGTTAATACCATTGTCTATGTTATAATATTTCTGCTACTTAGCTTTCCCCAAATATAAAATGTAAACTATATAGATAAATCTTAACCCAGTTTAAATGAATGAAAAAATACTGTACGGTTATGTGAATGGAGTTCAGGGATATTCACTCTATTATAAACATATACATATACCTTGAATGAGAAAAAATATTTCAATGTGCATATTAATAATAAATGTACACTAGCATGTAAATAGCCGAATGGCCTTAAGTGTGCATTCTGGAATTTCATACTGTGAAAAAAATATTTGCTAGAACAACCACAGTTCCAATAAGGTAATTTAATTTTTTAACTACATTTTATGATTTACACTCAGAAATAATTTTATATTGATCTTCCCTCAATTATGTAGAGGTCTGTTGTTCCTTTAAGGACTCATTTGATCCCTGAAGGCTAAAATGTACATCTCCATTCGTTATTCAGGCCACAGTTAAAGAAATGTGCCAAATTCTTAGGAGCAGGGGAGAGGCTACTCAGAACTTTATTCATATAGGTGTGCATTTACTTTTTTAAATTACCAAATCTAAGTATCTGTTTCCAACTGCCTTTTAACACTAATTGCAAGTGCTTTTGTGGCTAAATTTCTTTAGCACCTTCATCACTCTTCTTAACTGTTCATTTGGAAAGCATCTTCTCCAGCAGCACCAGATATTAGGTATTCCCTGACCTCCTCCACCTCTCTTGGAAAACAACGTGGCTTCCAGAGTTCAGAAGGGCAAGAGAGGAGATGTTGCTGAGGTTCCTTCCTCCCAACCTCTTACCCTTACACAATCATGATCAGGATCAGACAGAGGATTCCAGAGCACAGGGCTGAGGGTAAGAGTGTGAAGGGTCTTGTCGTTTCTGACTGGTCTGCACTTCTCATGCCACCTGTGCCTCTGACTCTAGCAATGCCTCTCTCCTACTGTCATTCCCCACCCTTCTCTGTAGCTATAAGAACTGGTCTCCTTCTGGGGAGGAGGAAGAATGAAGGAAACTATGGCTCTTTTGGATAAAGGTACAACCTCATTCTGGTGCAATCTTCCGTATGCCTCCCTTAGCTTTCTTTTCGTAGCACATCACACACACACACACACACACACACACACACACACGCATACAACATGCAACCTAAGAACAGAATAGATGTGGTAAATACATCAGCAGCACAGGTATCTAAATAACTAAGTCCATCTTTAACAGAGGACCCAAGGGGTGTGGTGCATGAACAAGTAACTAGCTGGGAACAGAAAATAGAGCCCATCAACACAACCATAGAATCTGAAGGAGGAAGGGAGCTTGACAGAGGGAAAATAGCTGGACTTAAAGTCAGACCATTAGATCGCTATGTTGTGTGAGTAACTTTCCCTCTGGGTCCTCAACTGTCCCTCTCTGAAAAGCAATAGGATGAGGCTGGATGGCATTTAGGTCTTCTTTGAGTTCTAATATGTTCATTCTATGGCTGTAACATAATCTGGGTCAATGCTGCTTCCTGTTTGCCCTCTCATTCAGCCTGGCTAGTCCTGCACGAAGATGTTCCTGTTCCCTTTACTGTCCATCCACCCAGCCTGGAACACACGCACTGTTAAGATAGAAAGAAGGAGGCTGAAATGGAGACAAGATTACTCTCTTTGTCTTAAGCAATTCCTATCACCTCTGTGAGCCTGCATTGCCTTTTCAGTCAAATGACGGCCATCTGAAGGGTATTCAGATGGGGTAGTGAGTGAAGGGATCTCTACAAGCCCTTCCAGCTGTTCCGATGTAACATCCCATAAAGAAGGTTACTTTTATTTGTGTACTTCTTTCAGCAGTCTCTCCTATACTCAAAAACCTTTGGTGACTCCCCATTTTCATAAATGCCAAACCCAAAGGCCACTGCCTGTCCTTCAGAGCACCTTTCAATCTAGCTGCAGTTTTCTTGCCCAAACTCGTTTCACTCTATATTTATTTCCCACCATCCCTCACCTCAAACTCACTGGTCCAGCCAGGTTTTTTCACAAATCCACGTATCCTCAATCCCAGTTTTCTCCCCACTCCCATGCTGCTTCTTTATTCACGAGCCTGACACATGGTAGGCCCTCAATACAGGTTTGTGGCTTGACTGTTCATTCATTCTCTCTCCCATATCCAAACCTCATCCCAGTTTTCAAGGAACAGATTAGGCCTTACCCCAGTTGTGAGGCTTGCCATGGTGTCTGTGAATTGCATGATCGTGCTCTCTAATCTACAGAATTTATGATGTGACACACTAGTTAGGACTGACAGTCATGACCTCTTAATCACTGTTGAAAGTCTGGGGAAATTTACTACTCCTTATGAGTAAACATTCTGAAGATGAGTAGCAAGACTTCTATTTCTTTATAATTACCCCATCACTAATCCCACACCGAATCCTTGGTAGGTACTCAGGAAATATTAGAATGATAGGCTGGGAGGTGCTCCAAGAATATTTCCTAACCAGGATGAATATCATTGCTATTGTACAATCTCCACTTGGCAAAATGCACATCTTTCAAAAGGAAATTCAAACGCCAGTTCAATGTGGCCTTTTCTCTATCCTGCTAGGCAGAGCTTGCCTCTTCCCTTCTTACAAATGTCTATTGGTACTTCTCTCATTGTCATAACTATTTGTTTATAAATCTGTCTCTCCACCTAAACAATGAATTATTTTCCTTGAGGAAAATAAAAAAAATTTACTTTTGTTATAATTCCATGCCCAGTACCATCCCCATGATATACTAAATGTTTAATAATGTTGAATGAATGTATAGATAATATGCACATACCCTTTAGGACAACAGTCCATATTTGCTTTACTTTCTCTCTCTCTGAACTTGGTGAAATCAATTTTTGACAACTTGAGATGAAGGACTAATATGAGGCTTGGCATCCACTTTGCAAGATTATGATCTAAATTGCATACAGAGTTAAAGGATAGAATTATCCATAGGATTATAATATTTATGACAAGTCTTCTCCACTGTGACCTTTAGTAGTAGTCCTGGGTGGCTATGCATGGATACTGCACTGTCTGGCTTTTGAAATCCACATTACAGAATCATTAAGTATTTAAAAGCCACCATTAAGAAATTAAAAGAGTTAATGTATTAGAAAGTATAAAGGTTTTGTTACAATATCTTCTTGTGGGGTGGTCCACAGATTGTGCTAAGATACAAATAGCTTCTTTTAACACCACTCTTGTACCTCTCATCATTACTATCTACTTTGAACTTTGTTTGTTTGTTTTTTTGTTTGTTTGTTTTAAGACAGAGTCTCACTCAGTGTCACCCAGGCTGGAGTGAAGTGGCATGATCTTGGCTCACTGCAACCTCTGCCTCCCATGTTCAAGCCATTCTCCTGCCTCAGCCTCCCAAGTAGCTGGGATTACAGGCGTGTGCCACCATGCCCAGCTAAATTTGGTATGTTTAGAAGAGACAGAGTTTCACCATGTTGGCCAGGATGGTCTCAAACTCCTGACCACAAGTGATCCACCCACCTCAGCCTCCCAAAGTGTTGATTACAGGCACAAGCCACTGTGCCTGGCCTGTATTTATTTTTTTAAAGATAGTGTCTCTCTCTGTCACCCAGGCTGGAGTGACAGATCATAGGCCACTGAAGCCTCAAACTCCTGAACTCAAGCAGTCCTCCTGCCTCAGCCTCCCAGGAAACTAGGACTGCAGCTGTGCACCACCATGCCCAGCTAATTTCTGTTGTTGCTGTTGTTAGAGAGAGGGTCTCACTATATTGCCCAGGCTGGTCTTGAACTGCTAGCCTCAAGTGATTCTCTGGCTTCAGCCTCCTGATGAATGTAGTTTATTAATGTATTGCTTATATTCTTTCTTTAATGCATATTATTTGAGAGCAGGGGTAGTTTGAGACATGTCTTTCTTCTCTGTAGCACCTAACACAAGAATTTCTGTGGGTCAGAAACTGTTTCAATAAACAGTTACTGCATGAATTTATTAAAGACTATATTCCAAGTCTGGTTTAATATTCAAATTTAAAGCTTAATATTCTGGTGAATACTAAAACTGAGCAATATGGCAGAAATTACTCTTATCACCATGTCAACAATGAATGTCCTCTGCCTAAGGACCAGTTTGTTTTGCACAATCATCTTCGTGAATTATATTACCACTCTCATTACCACTTGTAGCAAGCGTGGGGGATTCAAGATACAATTTCACATTCAAAACACCATCTCCTTCTTTTCTACCTTTGTTTTCCATTTATCTAACTTTTCCTATTAATTTAAATTTAATATCATTTTACTATATATAATATGCATCTTTGTAAGCTGCCTTAAATTACCTTCAGACCAAACAGGTCCTCACGAACATACACAAACAGATTCATAGATATAAAATATAAATGAATAATAAAATAAAATCTGAAATTTTCTTGATTAAAACTAATTCCTGATTAAAATTATTTTTACATTTGCTATTGATAAATTTATTTACATTGTTATTACTGAATCACAACTTTAATCACTCTATAGATTGTTTGTAATTTTGCTCATACTTAAAAGATAAATTTTGCTTTCCATTTAGTCATCTGGCCTTATTACTACACACTTCCAACTTAGCTAGAGGCCAGTGGGGAAAAAAGAATGAGAAGACGAATAATTGTCTTCAAGACAACCTTTGTATTTTAAGAGCTGGGATATACAATAATATGATCAACACATACAGCACTTACTATGGGCCAGCATCATACTAAGAACTTATCACCATTGAATCCTAACAACAACTGTAAGAGATGACACTGTCATTATCATCCCATATTAGAGATAAGTAAACTGAGGAACTCAGGCATTTGGTAACTTTCCCAAGATCATACCACAAGTACATGACAGAACAAGTATTGAAACCAAGGCTGGCTGGCTCTAGAGTTGTGCTCCTAAACACTTTGCTACACTGCCTCAACTATGCTGTCTCTTCCTAGTCCTTAACATTGAAACCTTAGCTTCCAGCATGGTTCAAGAACTACTGCAAGTAATAAGAGGTAAATGGTGAACAGATGATCAGTTATGCCATTGCAAGTAAAAGATAATTGCCCCCACAAATCCCACTGTTCTTCTTAAGATGACATTTCCCAGCACTTACCCCTCCTAGCCAAAGCATTCATGGATGATGCTTTAATATAAACTTTGTGGATTTTAAGAAATCCAAATGCTATTTAAGTGAAAGGCATCGTGCAAAGGGGGAATTTTCTTTCACTCTCAGTGGCAAAATTATTCATTGCCTCCTGCTATTATGAGTCATCTGTTGCTCCAGTCAGTACTGCCCAGGGCTTTATTTGCCATCTCTGTGTTTGAGCTGTGAAATGAGGTTATCGATTTATGATCAGTGTAACTCCTGGCTGACTCCCGGATGTTAAGATACAATAATAGAGGGTTTTGTGGAAAATCACCAGCTACCCTTGAAGGCCAGATCTACATCTTGTTCATTTTTTTGTCACTCCAACATCTAGCACATAATAAACACTCAATAAATATATGCTGGATGAGTGACTGGTTTCATAAATTACTCTATGGCTGTAGACTTTAAGTTTCTAATGGATAAAACTCTGTTTACCATCTTATATAGGGCTAATGTTGAACAATACAGATATGATAAAGTGAATGAACTACTTAGAGTTTTAAGAAAAATGGAAAGAAGGGTTTATGTCTTGCTGAAGTCATATGCCAGGAGACACATAAAAATAAAAGTTCTGCCAACCACAAAAATTTATTTTAAATCCTATGAATCCTATTTCATAAGGAACCAGCTACTTCATAATTCATTAGCTAGAGATTTAACTTTTGTTATTTCTTCAGTGACATAAAAGGATATTAAGCTTTCTCATATTCCCTATTTTAAATCTCCATCACCTTAAATATATAGTGACTCCTAGGTATAAGAGGTATTGGAAAAATAAAAGACATAATATATTTATCTGGGAGATTATTTAAAAGATTTCCGTTCTTCTGTTTGACTGTAAAGGGCCAATTGTGATGCTATTCACAGATTTCACTATAAAAAGTGTGATGAGGTGAGGGGAGAGAGTCCCAAACAGCCTGGAATGGAAATCCAGAAATATCTGGCTTTGGCTTTAGAAGAAACTGCTGTCCAGTATGGTGTTTCTGTTCATCTGGTGATTTACACGGTAGATGAGGAATCTTCTAAAAAATTGCAAGATATATTCCATTTGAGGATTAGATCTATGCAGAAATAAATAGGGGACTGGGAATGGCATGGAGAGAAAGCAGCCAAGGTGCCAGGAGAATTTGGCTGAATCTCTGAGAGAAAGTGTGAGAAAGTGTTCTAGAAAGGAACGAGATAGGCCTGACAAGCCAGCCTCAACCATAAGGCTGAGCAGGAGGAGGAAGAGGGGTCAGGAACGCCAGCTGGTCCTGGTGCTGCCTTGATACCTCTGCCCCATGAGTGCTGTATGCATGAGCTACACCGTGCTCCCCAGCACCACCGAGGGGTCCACTTAACCCGGTGTGGCCACACAGCCAGGAAGGCCTTCCTTCTCACTTCCCAAAGGACTGCCAGCTTGTGAGCCATGAGCACTAAGCGCTTTGAAGCCAAGCTGTGAGGTCAGATTTGCTCTCCAGCAGGGTGGAGGCTGGGGAAGCAGCAAGGGCACTGGTGAGGAGAGCCCTCCACTGGATCTGTGAAGGCACAGAAAGTTACCACTTGGGGCCCACAGAAACATCAAGGATGAACTTTGCAGGGATTGACATGCCTGTGTGAATGAGCTGAGCTTACAGCCGACAAAATGTTCGTTTATCCACTGCAAAATTCAGGCTTAACTCTAAATGTGAAATCACCTGAGCCCATATGCTGGGGAAACCTAAACACATTCAATTTATAAATTATTCTGTAAGAGAAAATAGAAAAAAATTACTGTATATTTTTAGGCCAGGTATGGTGGCTCATGCCTATAATCCCAGTGCTTTGAGAGTAAAGATAGAGGGATCAATTGAGGCCAGGAGCTCAAGACCAGCCTGGACAACATAGTGAGCCCCCATCTCTACCAAAAAAAAAAAGCTCAGTGTGGTGGCACGTGCCTATAGTCCCAGCTCCTCAGGAAGCTGAAGCAGGAAGATTGCTGGAGCCCAGGAGTTTGAGGTTGCTGTGAGTTATGATTGTACTGCACTCCAGCCTGGGCAACAGAGCGAGACTCTGTCTCTAAAACAAATAATAAACATTAATAATTTTTTTTTTGAGATGGAGTCTCACTCTATCGCCCAGGCTGGAGTGCAATAGCACAATCTTGGCTCACTGCAAACTCCATCTCCCAGGTTCAAGCAATTCTCCTGCCTCAGCCTACTCAGTAGCTGGGACTACAGGCCCGTGCCCCACGCCTGGCTAATTTTTTTGTGTTTTTAGTAGAGATAGGGTTTCACCATGTTAGCCAGGATGGTCTCGATCTCCTGACCTCATGATCTCCCTGCCTCGGCCTCCCAAAGTGCTGGGATTACAGGTGTGAGCCACCATGCCAGGTTTAATAAATCTTTTTAAGATATAAATCACTATATATTTTTTACTGGCATCATGCTTTATGGTTTCATAAGCTTCTCATTTCTTTCTTACAACCACCCTGGCAAAAACAGTACAGGTATTATCCTCATCTAATAGCTGAGGAAACTGAGGCTCAGAGAGGCCAAGAGATCCAACCTCGATCCTATAGCTCATGGGGTGCTAGTTGGGGTAAATTCAAGACTGTCATTCCAACGGGGAAGTACAGAGATGAACTCCTCCCAGCACAGATCACTCTCCAACATGAATTGTGATGTTCGTTTCTTCTCTTTTGTTTTTTCTTCTCTTCTCCTTCTCCTATTTCTCCTCCTCCTTCTCTCCCCTGACAGGTGCCAGGGATGTCCTGCCAGGAGCATAGTGATTCCTTGCAGGAAAAGATGGAGAGAGATACAGAGGGGGAAGGATGACAAAAGGAAGAGAACAGGACAGGACTGGCAGCAGCTCTCCCCACCTCCTCTCCTCACTCTGTGCTCTTTAAAAAACACTCCCTGAGTCATTTTCTTTCTAAAATCTCATTTCACCCGAATGAGTAAACACAATTAACCAAATGCAGTCATGTACTTATTGAATAAAGAAAAGCCGTGGCAGCTTTTCTGGAAAAAAACAAAAAAAACCAAACCAAAACAAAACAATGCAGCAACCCATTCTCCAGCCAGCAGTAACAAGGACTTAGAAGTGTAAGACTTTTCAGTATTAAGTGGGCTTTTGACATTTTTTCCTGTCCCCTCCAGTGAGGGAAATGCCTTCTAGCTGATATTTCTGTCTTAGGAAAAAAGCAGAGAAAATGAAGATCGCCAGGACAGATAGGCTGGAAGAGAAAGCTTGGCTCCCAACTACTGTAGTGAAAGGCTTACACTGGGGTCAAGCAGAGTCCTTTTAGTTTCTGAACAGTAGAAAACGTTGTCCCCATTCCAGTGCTCCCTGATCAGGCCAAGGCCACCTGCTCCTCCTCCCACCACGCATGTGACTGCACCCACCCTGTAATAAAGGTCAGAAGAGTTGGTTTGGTTGCATAAGCCTGATTAAACAGTTTGGACAAGCACCATGAGCTTTGGGGAATGAATCAGAGCCAGCCTTTGCCTCTGTTCTTCAGCAAATTCCATTCCTCAGAGATTTATGGAGTGCCTGCTACCTGCAAGGTGCTATACTGTAAATTAAAATTTTAAAGGAATTCTTGCAACCTCTATTGCCTTTAATGGATAACCCCTGGGCAGGTAGAGTTACTCTTGTTATCAAATGATGAACTGAGGCCCAAAGACGTTCTGTAACAGTGATGAGGTAGAGGAGTCTCTGAACCTGTAAGAAGAAGTGCATTGCAGCCCTGGCTTTCAGCAGGCCAGTGTAGGAGCTGTGCAAGTCTTTCAACCACTTAGCCCTCAGTTCTTCAGCTATAAAGAGGAGGGTTGGTCGGGTGCAGTGACTCACACATATAATCTCAGCACTTAGGGAGGCCGAGGGGGGCCGATCACCTGAGGTTGGGAGATTGAGATCAGCCTCACGAACTTGGAGAAACCCCGTCTCTACTAAAAATACGAAATTAGCCGGGCGTGGTGGCGTATGCCTGTAATCCCAGCTACTCAGGAGGCTGAGGCAGGAGAATCACTTGAACCCGGGAGGCAGAGATTGCAGTGAGCCGAGATTATGCCATTGCACTCCAGCCTGGGCAACAAGAGTGAAATTCCGTCTCAAAAAGAAAAAAAAAAAAAGAAAGAAGGAGAGTTGACCAAATGATCTCTACAAAGATGTCTTATGGTTTGTTTTTATCTTTTGTAGGTAATATTTATTGAGTACCTATTATGTGAAGTGAGTACCCATTTACACATATTGATATTTTTAACATTCTATGATTTCTAAAGATCCCACACATTTAAAGTAATACTATATAAATAGTATAAGGAAATTTATTTACGTGGAAGAAGTAAGGGAAAAGTGAACAGTACTTTCTTTCCTTTCTCAACTGGTGTTTCTTTAAGCCCAAATTTTGTCTCACCTCACCGTTCACTTTTAGTTTTATAGGGAATTTGGTGTGTGAGCCAGAACACCACGACTTGTAGAATAATTTTTGTTGTTATTTTTGATTTTAATGTAAAAAATAGTTACAGAGAGAAGACAATTTGGAGTCCATCCTAGGGGTGCCCCAGAAGATTATACAAGCTTTCAACAAGCAGAAACCAAACGTTCACTCTTTTAAAATTCCATTGTATACAGGCTTTATGATGTATATATTGTTCTCAGCTGTTACTGTGCATGTCTGTCGCAGTTTGCATTTGGGAAGTATTTTTATAATTATTTTGCTGACTCTGGTGATAACCTTCTAAATTAAGACTCAGCCTCAGTAATGGATGTTTTGACCCCACTTGCCAAGTCCACAAACAGGAAATGGGTGAAGACCACTGGTTGGAAAAGAACCTTTCTGTGTGTTTCTGGCAAGTAAACTGTCATCACATTTAATTGAGATTTGAGAAATGGGTAGCAAAACAGCAGTGAATGACGGCATTTGCAAATTAGTTGAAGCCAAGTGAATTTTTGCCTGGAGTGTTCTGACTGAAAAAATAAATACAAGAAAAATCAATGTTAGCAGAGAGAATCTTTCTTGTTTCCCTACTGATTTTCCATGAAGTAAAGTGCACATGTTTGATTCAGCTTAGAAATCACTATCTTTTTTTTTTTTTTTTGGCCCTTTAAGGGAATCTGTCAAATTTCAGATGAGATGTTATAGTAGAAACAATCTTTGAACTTACTGTACTGATCAAAGTAATGACTCAACCTGTGTCTTCCCCTACTCAGCCCCAATATAGATTTTCCTTTTCCAAGGAATGATTTCAAATGTTTCTAAAGAAGGGGAAAAAAAGCTTTTCAATTTTCCTCCCTTTCCACTGTGATATGGACTAAATCATCAATACCTATTTCTGCCAGTAATTCACACTCATGGTTATCAATGAGCTTACGCCAAGCTCTGTTCTCAGCACATTCTTGTTGTGCTGTTATAAAATTTAAGTATGTGAGGTCAGTGCAAAAGTAACAAACAGTGAAAGAATGTTACCTAACAAATCCTTTATTCTAAGCATAATCATCTATACTATATATGTCTAGAAATCTGTAATAAGACAGTTCTCTCTATCCCCAGTGCAAATGTTAAGATTGGTTAGATTTTTAGAAAATTTGCCATATAGTTAATATTAATCTGTTTTTGAGAGAACATTTCATATTTTCCAGATAACTCAGTATAGTGTTTTGGCTTTATAATTACTTTAAATCAGCCATATGGAAAGATGATTAAGAACCTGTTTGTCTTTTCACATTTACATATACATACAGAATATGTATACATATATAAAAATTAAAATTTTCTCTAATCATTCTCTAGATCAGTAAGTTACAGTAAATATTAAGCTTCACAAAGTAATGGGATTTTTTTCTATACCTAGTTTGTTCTCGATTCCAGTGATAAATAAGGAAAGAGATGATAATCCTTGACATAAATGACAATTGATCTTTTCTTCTTTTTTTTTTTTTTCTTGAGACCGAGTCTTGCTCTGTCACCCAGGCTGGAGTGCAGTGGCACAATCTCGGCTCACTGCAAGCTCTGCCTCAGGGGTTCACACCATTCTCCTGCCTCAGCCTCCCAAGTAGCTGGGACTATAGGCGTCCACCACCACGCCCAGCTAATTTTTTTTTTTTTTTTTTTTTTTTTTTTTGGATTTTTAGTAGAGACGGGGTTTCACCGTGTTAGCCAGGAAGGTCTCGATTCTCAATCTACGGACCTCGTGATCCGCCCACCTCGGTCTCCCAAAGTGCTGAGATTGCAGGCATGAGCCACTGCGCCTGGCCTCTTCTTTCTTTCTTTCATCTTTCTAGCTTTCTTTCTTCTTTTCAAGGTCTGTGGCTAGATACTAGAATTTTAGAACCAACATTTCCACTAGGATTCTTTTTAACTTTCCAGCTTTTACATTAGATAAGTCTCTTTATAAAATCAAAGGTGTTCTCATTTAAAATGAAGTTTACTTCCAACGCTGACATAAAAGGTCTCACAATTTTCATTGCTATTTTCAGTCATGGAGCTGCAATAAACCCTTCTAAGTTTGTGTGCATAACAGGTACGGAATATAGTCATCTCCCCTACCATCAACAAAACAGGAAAAGAAAAAAGGGTTTCAGGAAAGAAAAAATGAAACATGTCTCATTTTTACAGGTCAAAAGTCATTTTCATCCCCTGAAAATGCTTTGAAAGTGGTCCAGATCTCAAATTACCATAATTTTCACCTACCCCTATGTAAGGAAAGGGAAGAAAAAGCAAAAGGAATCATAAACATCTCAGTGCAGGACATTCTTACTTTCCGTAGAATCTTTGCTGTTTCCAGTTCCTACATGACTTCCCAGCACGTCTGCATCACTCTTCCCCTTATTCTTCTCTAATATGTTTCACATTGATTTTTTTTTCAATTCTCTGCTGACTGCACAGTCTGAAAATGCTTTGACCTTAAAGTCAAGGTCAAGTTTGCATTCCTGGAGTAAACAAGAAAGAAAGATGGAGAAGAGAACTTAAAAGAAAACCATTTGACCAAGAAAAACTATGGAGCAAAATATGTATCCTATGAAAAGGGAGAAAATAGTGTCTTTCTTCTGAGGGTTCTCTTTTTTACTAAATTTGGCATTCAAGGTGAGGAATATTAATATAAACTACCAATGAAAGAAGAGAAAATTTTCCTCAAGTACTATTTGTGTGGAGACTAGTCTGGCATTAACCATTGCTATCACTATATAGAATAATAGATCTGTTAGAATGAAACTTCTAAGCATACTACTATGCTCGGGTAGTATACTGGAAAAGCAAGAACCATACACTATGACTCCAAGAAAAATAGAAACAAATTAATGCTGGAAAAATACGTTTAAAACCCCACAAGTTTGAATAATCTTCTAAAATTGTTTTAAGTTTTAATAAAGACTTTGTCTCAGGGTCTAGCTACAGTAATCTGACTTAACTGCTTAAAAAGATATTACATCTTGAAACATTCATAATTTTTCTTTTATAACAAAGGCAGAACAATCTTTTTTCTGGGGTTCACACCATTTATAGGAAGATTTTTTTTCTTTTTACGTCCTACTCTGAACCAAAATTCTGACACAACTAACACTAAATGTGGACAGCCAATGCAAGATTAACTCAGTTGAGTATCCGGGAGAACTTTCTTTTTTTTTTTTTTTTT
>NW_012115466.1:325392-364293 GCF_000951035.1 Colobus angolensis palliatus
TCTTTCTCTGTCACCCAGGCTGGAGTGCAGTGGCGTAATCTCAGCTCATCACAACCTCTGACTCCCTGGTTCAAGAGATTCTCCTGCCTCAGCCTTCATGAATGGAATTAGTGTCCTTTTTTTTTTTTAATTAATTTTTTTTTTTTTTTTTTTTTTTTGGCAAAGTCCTTCCACTGAAATACTGTGTCATTGCAAAAGCCTTTTCATGATCCAAATTTTAATTTAATGTGATATTATCCAGGAAGCAGTTTCAGTAATAGGTTTGTGTTCACATGGACTACCTGGCTTGGATTAGACATTTGTCATAGAGTATGTGGTACATCTCTATCCATTGGAAGCATGTTTTTACTTGGATTAGAAACCTACATAGGATATTTGGTGAACATTATTGGTGCTTACCTGACGTTCATTGCCTCTTCTTTCTTTTTTTAATAGAACCTAATTTTGTCCAGATATCCATCTTTCCTTCTCATAGTCATGAGCCTCAACTCCAGGGGTAGCCTCATTGGAATATAGATTTACTCGTTGGTCTCTATTTCCCTTGCCAGTAGTTAATTCAGGAATGGACATGCAATCTAACTGTGGACAATGAGACATGGGGAGAGGCTGTCAGAAAAATTTGAGAAAAACAGAGAAGCAGCCAGGCGCAGTGGCTCACGCCTGTAATCCCAGCACTTTGGAAGGTCAAGGTGGGAGGATCTCTTGGGGTCAGGAATTCAAGATCAGGGTGGCCAATATGGTGAAACCCCGTCTCTACAAAAACACAAAAAATTAGCCGGATGTGGCAGCATGTACTTGTAGTTCCAGCTACTTGGGAGGCTGAGGCAGGAGAATTGCTTGAACCCAGTAGGCGGAAGTTGCAGTGAGCCGAGATTGTGCCACAGTACTCCAGCCTGACAGAGCAAGATTCCTTCTCAAAAAAAAAGAGAGAGAGAGAAGCCTGAGAAGTAACTCTTTCTTCTTCTCCTGGGTATTATTGCCCATAAGTACACTGTTTAGATCTGGCATAGCCTTCTTGCTACCAATCTAAAGAGGAAACTAGCTCAAAAGATAGCAGCGTGAAGAAAAATTTTGTGTAAAAACCTAAATGTCATTGAGTCACAGTATCAACCAACCCTGAGATTCACCCTACATGAGTCTTAGCTATGGGAGAAGTTATTATTGTCCTTTTAGATACTTGGCATCTGAGATTCTATTCTTTGCAGCCAGAAGCAGGCTAACCAATTTCTCTTGGCTTCTTCAATTGTGTCCACCTTCCTGGCTTAGGCCTTTCAGAAGAAGAGAGAGTCCTAAGCAAATGTGTTTACCCATGATTTTAACTTGAAACTTTCTGCCATTAACATGGGGAACAAGGTAAATTTATAGAAATAAAAACAATATGACTTAACAATACCAAAACATTAATATCTGAAGTGTCTCTTGGAGGGGTTGCTTCATATGCCTGGCAATGTTGTCAGTGTCAGGCTGACGAGTAGAGATGTGAACGACAAAGCATTTAAATGATCTGTGTTGTCATTTTTGCAACATGAGCTCACACAGATGATGGTCAATTTAATAAATCAAATTGGACAAAAAAATTCAGTCTGTCTCCACGACCTTTCTCAAACCTACTGTCAGAGTTTTCTTCTCCCCTTAATGACCTCTTGGGCAGATCCACAACTTTTTGCTTACTTTCAAGTACTATAGAACTTATTTTCAGGAACCAAAAAACTCTAACCCAATAAGACACCAAAACTTCCATTTCTTCTTGAAATCAATGTTTTTCCTCCCCAGCTCAAGTGCATTTTTGTCTTTCTTCATTGTCAAATGCCCTGTGTAGGACAGATGTTCCAAGAAGCCTTTTTCATGAAGTACCTCTGTTAATTCTTTGGAGACCCTTTCAGGGACTCATACATTTAACATTTCCTGATGCTTGCAAAACACTCTCTCGTTAATCTTTTGTAAGACCCTTGACTCCCGTACCTGAAGGTACCTGGGATTCCTTCATTCCAGCAAGCACCCCTCTTGGTGTGAAATGGTGTGAGGCCCTTTCAAATAACTTGCACTAACTTGCATAGTGCTACCTGCCCTGCAGGAAAATGAACACATCCTTCTCCATCATGTTCTGAAACTTCAAGCACTGCTGCCTTTTGGCCTCACTCTGACATGCTGTGCATCTTCAGCCACCTCATACCTGTGATTTCTCCTGCAGAGTCAGGCACCAGGCCCTGTGCTGCCTGCACTCAAGCGCTGCCTGGCCAAACACTGAAACTGTTAACCACATGTGCCCATTGAACACTTGAAATGTGCTAGTCCAAATTGAGATCTCAAAGCCTTAGTATAAAACAAAACAAAACAAAACAAAAAGCAAAACAAAACAAACACACACACACACACACACCACACAGCAAGATGTCTCATCACTAATTTTTATATCAACCACGTGATAGTATTTTGGCTATACTGGCTTAAATAAAATGTGTTAGTAAAATTAATCACCCGTTTCCTTTCACTGCTTTTTAAATAGGCTACTAAAAAATAAATTACATGTGTGGCTCACATCATATTTCTATTGGCCTGCACTTCTCTAGAGCCTTGGAAACAAAGAGTGCCCCCAACCAGAGCACTGGCATTGCCCAGGAGCCTCTTAGTTATACAGAGCTTAGACTGGCAGTAGCGCCCAGAATTGTCATTTTAACCAGATCTCTAGGTGATGTAGGGTAGAGGTACTTAATCTGAGGTCTGAGCACTCATGTTGATTCTTAAGAGTCTGTTATCAGTTCATGACAAAATAAGTGCAGGAATTCAGAGTACTGTTCAGAAATTTTTATAGCAATTTGATGTTACAATACAGAGTATGTAACCTCTGAACATTGTGTCCGTTTCATTTTTCTAAAAATTCAGTTCTAGTAAATCTATAAACCTGTCCATGATGGATTGGAAATTAAAACAGGTTGGTCCTTTATCACAGAAAGTTTGCAAAGTCCTGCTCTAGAGGGCACCCTTCAAACTCTCTGAGGAAATTTCTCGAACTCTGTAAGACGGCAGTATTCCCTGCTAGTGAAACTCTGTCCTCACCACCTTTGCTCCAGAGGGTTTTCTCTCAAATTCCTCCCTTGGATCAAGACGAAGTCACATAACAGCTTACCCTCCCGTGCCACAGTGCTCTCTTTTCCTGCAATTTTCTTCCCAGGCATTCTTTGGAGTGCCAATATTTGATGATTGGCCAACACCTTAGCACATCCTATGGGGAACATGTCTAAGTACCTCTCTTCAGAATGTACAATGCAATTGTCACAAGTTGCCCTCAGTTTTGGAAGTTAGCCCAAATTCCAAAGCAGTAGGAAAGTTCCCAGTCTGTACTCAATCAAGGCAAAGACTCCCAGATTTTCTGGGGAACTTATTTTGGGCTCTGGCATTTTCTGTTTTGTCTTTTCCTCCGTCAAAACGCTCCTCCGGTTTCCCCACATAAGTTCAAGTAGTCTTGGCAATCAATCCTAATTTGAAAGTTTTAATTGGAATAATATGTAATCTTTCTTAAATATTATACTCTAGGCTTCTTCTACAGTTTAAGGAAAATCTTGTAGATGTGCCCAACACATTTTATTAAGATACAGATACACGTAACTCAGTGTATATTACATATTCCTGGTAAATGGAAATTTAAACCTCTTTTTTGGTCAATTTAATGTCCACAAGCAGTTCACCATTTAATCTTATGGCTTATTTTGTATAAACAAAGTCTTCCTTATTAAATGAAGAACCACTTTCTAATTTTCAGTTTTAACAACATAATCACAGATTTCCATGCACCAAATTTATTTAAAGAAAAATACACCTGAGTTTTCCATTTATACCCATATTAGTATTTTATTAATAGTTTGAATGTTAAGTGGCAACCACATTCCAACAACCCTAAAAAATTCATAATTTCTTTACAGCTTTTAAGAGCTTTGCTTCTTGCCATGATCCTTTCAATAGATTTATAAGTGTAAGCAATTCAGTTTTTTAAAGAAAGTAATGGATATTTATCGATTTCTTAATATGCACTAGGCACCCTATTATAATGTACTCTTTTGTACTAAATCTACAAAAATGAATAAAACATGTCCTTCTCTTGTGGAACTCAAGAGTCTGGGCGATGAGACAGACTCCTACACAGAAAATACAACACAATGTCAGGGATTATAAGACAGTATTTTGTGCAGGATTCTGTGGGGGTAGAAGGAAGGGGCACTTAACTCCTAAGGAGATTAAGGAAAGGCTTCCTGCAGAAGATGATGCCTAGAACTAGAACTAGAAAGAATCATAGTAGGCTTTTCAGGTTAAAAAAAAAAAAAAGTTTGCAAAACATTCAAGGCAGTGGGTACTGCATGATTAAATATTCAAAGGCATGAAACAGTCTAAAAGTTTTCAAGCTAAGTAGGTTAAAATGAGGCTGAAGAACAGAGAGAAACCAGGTGATGGAGACCCTGAATGTTACACCTAGGAGCATGAACGTGACCCAACAGGTGTCGCAGGCTGTGAAAGTGTTTTAAGCTTGTAATGCCATAGTTGCCCATTGGTTTCTCTTCTGGTCTAATTTTGCAATGATTTCCGTAGATCTTTAATGTAAACCTTTTTTGAGTTCAAGGCCACATACAAAAATCAGAAAGAATGATAGTGTCAGTGAAACAAGCAACACATAAAAGAAGCAGGAATACTCTCTAGCTCCCTTCATGAGTAAGATAATTGCCTTAACTGTTTATGGCACTAAGATCCATTTTCATACGGCATTCTATTTTCTAGAGCAACTTTGTTACATACATTAGGCAGATATCATTTTTTCCACTTTAGTTGAGAAAATTGCCACCAAGAGAGATAAAGTCAGAACAGTAGTAAATGGCAGAGGAAGAAGATGGAATCAGGTCTTTAAATTGCAAATTCTTTGCTCTTCTCCTTCACAAGGAAATGGAATCTATGCTAATGAAATTCCTTGCCAAATTTAAGAGGTGATTGTTGATAATGAATGCCATAGGTAACATTACCCTGACACACATGCTTTGTAAATTTGTCTAAACTAAGTTTGCTATGTAAGTGATACTGTTAATAATGATTAAAAACTAATAATTTATTGAGCACCAGAAAGTGACTATTTTTCTTCCTTTGTTAGCCTTTTATTCTACAAATTTTCCTCTAAGAATCGCTTTAGCTACATCTCACAAATATTGATATTTTGTGATTTTATTATCATTTAGTTCAAAATATTTTCTGACTTCTCTTGTGAGTACTTCTTTGATCTGTAGGTTATTTGGAAGTGTGCTGTTTAATTTCCAAATATATGAACGTTTGCTTGCTATCATTTTGTTACTGATTCCTAATTCAGTTACACTGTGGTCAGGGAACATACTCTGTAAGATTTTAGTCTTTTCAAATTGATTGAGATTCCTATTAAGGTCTGGAATATGATCTAGGTGAATAGTCCATGAGTACTGGAAGAAACGTGCGCTCTGCAATTATCAGGTACAGTGTTCTGTCAGTAGTGATTAGATTCAGGCAGTTGATGATGTTCAGATCTTGAGTATATATAGTCTTCCTGAATTTTTGTTCTGCTCATTCTGTCAATGAGCAGACAAAATTACTGAGAGAAGATGTCTAGAACATCTAACTGAAATTCTAGATTTATATGTATTTTCCTAAAGTTATGTCAGGTTTTTACTTCAGGTATTATGAAGTTCTTTTATTAGATGCCTACACATTTAAGAGTTTTATGTCTTACTGATGAATTGGGCCTTTTATTATTCTGAAAGGATCCTCTTTACCTCTGGTAATAATCTTGGTCTGACAAGATTATTATTATGACATGATAATCCACTCTGTCTGATACTAATATAGCCAGGCCAACTTTCTTGTGTTTACTTTTGGCATGGGTTATCTTTTGCCATGCTTTTATTTTTAGTCCATGCGATTGCCCTTACTTGCAACATCCACTGGGGATGTAGAGAGTTGGAAAGAATGCTGCTCCATCTTTAGTGCAGAAACAACAGCAACAAAGGACAGATGTATCATTTCCAATGCTATTTACTCCATTCCACAGTCGTAATTTTATTTTCTTCAAGTGGAAGAACTTCCTTGAGTATTTCTTACAGCTTAATTCTGCTGGTGACAAATTCTCTCACCTTTTGCTTTGTGAAAATGTTTTGTAATGCAGGTCCACTAAAGATGAATTCTGAATTCTCTCAACTTCTGCTTATGTGAAAATGTCTCCATTGCACCTTTAGATTTTATTTTTATTTTTTAATGACAATAAGGAAATAATAAATGTATGAGGTAATGGACATGTTAAACACCCTGATTTGGTTTTACACAATGTATACACGTATCAAAGCATTACACTGTACCCCATAAATATGTACAATTTCACCTTTATTTTTGAAGGATATTATATTAGTTTTCCATTGCTGCCATAGCAAAAGACAACAAATTTAATGCCTCAAAACAGCAAAAATTTATTACTGTATAGTTCAGAAATCCAACCTGGGTCTCACTGGGCTAAAATCAATGCATCAGCAGAGCTGTGTTCCTTCTGGGAGCTCTAGGACAGAATCCATTTCCTTGTCTTTTCAAGCTTCTAGAGGCCACCTGCATTCCTTGGCTCACGGCCATCCTCAAAGCCAGCAATGTCACATCTCTCTGACCTTTCTTACACAGTCACGTCTCCCTCTAACCACAGCTGGGATGGATTCTCTTCTTTTAAATGCCCATGTGATTATACTTGGCCCACCAAGATAATTCAGAATAAATATCCCCATCCCAAAGTCTGCAACCTTAATCACATCTGCAAAAGTCCCCTTTGTCAGGTAAGGTAACATATTCACAGGTTCTGGGGATGAGACTATGGTGGACATTTTGAGGGGAGGGGAGGTGGGCATTATTCTGCCTATCACAGCATTTAATCGGAGTATGAAATTTAAAGTCGCAGTTTTTTCCCCTCCTTTCAACACTTTTAAAGTGTTATTTCATTGTATTTAAGTCCCCACTGTCTGAGAAAGCAGCTATCTTTTGTATCACTGCTCTTTCGTACTAATAATTACTTTTCTCTTTAACTTTGGTTTCCAGCAGCTTGAATATGACATGCTTAGGTTTGGTTTTATTTGTAGCTATCCTTGTGTTCAGCTTCTTGGATTTATAAGTTGGTATGTCCTTTAAAATGTAGGTATTTTTTAGTTTCTACTTTTCAGATACATTTTCTACTCAATTCTCTTTTGCCTCTTTTCTGGGATTTCAATATCCACATATCTTACACCAGTCAGTATTGAGACCAGTCACCGAGACCACCACTCTTCTTGGCTCCTCTTCCCTGCCCAGTGACAAGAAGGTGCCCCCAAGGGAGAAAGCAGAGCCCATCGTGGCACTGACTTCTCAGGCTCTCAATACTACATTGATTGTTTTCTAATGCCTGGAAAAAGTTACCTCGTGTATTTTGCTCAGTTTTATAGTTGCTTTTTGGCAGGAGATATGGATTGGTACCAGTTATTCCCTCATAGATGAAAATATACTTTGCCGAGAGTAGTTTTTAAAGAACGGTTTATAAGCTGGTCTTATGGCCAGAATAGGAAATCAACTTTTCTCTGACATTCTTACCATTGGTTCAACTCACCCAAGCCATCTTTCCATTTCATAACATTGACAGAAAATGTAATAGATAAGTGTAGGTTAAAGATTGTTCTAAACATGTAATTTCATGGCAATAATAGATGAAATTTTTGCAGATTTGTATACAACTCCAGTATCAAAATTATTTATCTTTTTTTTCATTCCAAGACAAAAGATATTTTTACAAAAATTTCTCATAAACAAATTTAGAGGCAACCACATTGTTGACACATCTCATCTATAATTTTGTTCCACCAACCTGGCAAATTACCTGTGCTTCTTACTGTAACCAAAAAGACAAATAGATAAAATGCAGTGCTCACATTTCAGATAGCTCACAGATGCAGTAAAAAATATATATATAGAAAGAAGTCAACAATATAAAGTGAATTTATCCAATTTACCAAACACCATTACCCTTTCCAGCTACTGTGACCTCTGACTCAACATGCAATTGTTAAGCATCTATTTTTCACAAACCACAATGCTAGGGGCTGTACCATGTATGTGACTAGATTCTGCCATAGCCAGAAAACAGTCTTTAAAAACAAATCTTAGTTTGAATACTAGTTTCACTGTAACCTAGGAATTTAACCTCCTTGGGCTTTCACTTTTAGCTCTTGTAATATTAGCTTAAACATAACTATCCTGTATGGCTGTGTAAAGTTAAATGCAATAACTTCACGCCAGCACCCCCTTTCTGCCCCCAATCCCCTAGAAGTTATGATTAGGATAATTATTTTCAGTCTGTTTCCTATTAAGTTCTAGCATTCCTCTTAAGTAGCTCTTGGGATGGAGGAATATATAGATACTGTTTAAACCTTTTATCTCTTTATTGTATTCTGGGTTGACATAAATATTTTTAAAAGAGATTCCAGCCTTTTATTTATGTATTTATTTATTGAAAAAGACATTTAAGCTGAGTGCAGTGGTGCACACTCGTAGTCCCAGCTACTCAGGTGAGTGAGGCAGAAGGATCACTTGAGCCCAGGAGTTATTTGAAAGCTAGCCTGGGCAGCATAGTGAGATGCTATCTCAAAAAAGAAAAGGAAAGAAAGGAAATGTCCTACTTCTCTCACTATTATTTGTGTTTCTCTAGAAGCTAATACTTGGAGAAAAGTTAGAGATGAGGGATAATAATCTTCTTCCTCTTCCCCTCCATTTCAGTCTCTCTCACCTCTTTTCTTCATGGATGAGTAAGCTCAGAATTCTCCCTTCAACATAGATACTTTACAGAAGCTCCACATGGAGTAAATGGGGAAGTGAAAATTACTACAAGAAGAAGGTACAAGATCAGACCATATTACCCAGCATTAACAATAAAGTTTAACACATTTCTATGACCTGTGATGTCTTTCAATATTTCCATAGACATCATTTTGGGTGAGCCTACAGCCAATTTGCCTACAAAAAAATGAAGAAAGAATTATTATCTCCATTAAACAAATAGAGAAGCTGAGTTTTCATGGGACCTAGAGAAAAGAGAAAATAGAAGAGAGAAGGCATTTTGCTGTCCCACAACTGATATTCTGTTTTTGGCCTATCCACCAAAATATACGCCAATCAATTGAAGCATTATTAATGCATTATCAACACCAGGAAAATGCTAGAAATATGTATGTCAGATGAGTATTTCTCATTGTATTTTAAATATTTATCATTAGACTGCAGTATATTCAGTTTCTTCGTTTCATCTCTCCAGAACGAGAATTATTCACCATAAACTTTACCTTTAAATTCTTATTTAAACAATTGAGTACCCCCCAACAGTATTTGTTGACACTTCTCTTGAGCTATTTTCTTTCTGCTTATCCATGTAACTCAAAGCCTATTAAGAAAAAAAAAATTTGAGCCAAAATCCTTAATTTAACAAAGCAGGTAAAGAATGAAAATTATATCGTTCAAAACAACAATGATCAAGCAACAAAGAACCCTCAGTCAGAGTTCAGAGGATGTTTATGCACTAAGAGGAAACGCTGTCTTTGGCATGAAGAGGGGTTATTGAAATGATCTAATTTCAGACAAGGTACATAACTGAATTTGTAGTCCAAGTTTATTGTAGTTCTGTATCTTTTTAATTAGGTAATTTTAAGTTTGTAGTTTTGAATCATCAGGGAAAAAAATTGCAACATAGTCTGTTTAGAGTCAAGGCATGCTGCTGACACATTCAAAAAGTCCTGAACTTCATAAATAAACATTGCCAATGTTTATTTCAAAACATCTGAGAACAAGGAAATACAGTGACTCTGAATGCTTCAGATTGGGACTGTTTGTGCTGAGTCATCATTATCTGTGGATCCCTTCTGAGATACAGTGGAGTGTGTTCAGTACCTGGCAAATGCACAGATATGAATAATTACGGAAGGAGAATCTCATTACAAAACTTTTTTCTACCTAAAATGCCGCCAAAAAAAATCTGGAAAAATAATTTTCTCTATAACTAGGTAAAATGGCTTTTACTTTCAGGGCTCTTAGACATAACTTTTTCAAAGAGAAAACTCATATAAATTGAATCTGGAATCTTGTTTCTTTATTTCTATTACATTTGGTGAGGAAGTGTTTTGTTTGTTTTGTTTGTTTGTTTGTTTGTTTTGGACTTGCCATGACTTTATAAATTGAGTCTATAAGGCTGGCTTCTGAGGTTCTTTCTCTACCTCATAGAAACTGATTCAACGGTTTTCACCAGGTAAATGGTGGGGATATTTTGACTTCACCAGCCAAATGACTGGACAATACCTTAGGCTTGCTAATGGGAAAATAGCAAACAATTTTCTGTTAATATGTGTTATTCCACAGGAAAAGATTATGAAAACTGTAATATTTGTCATTCTATAGCTAGTGTACAGTCTCATAAATATTATTAGCATCAACTCTCAGAGTTTAAGCAAATATTATATTCATGTCCAGGAATAAACAGAAAATAACATTGTATACATCCTGAAATTTTCCTTTTAATGAGTTGTCCAAATTGTTCTCAGAGGTTGGGACTTGAAAGCAGCTTATGTGATTTTCTCTCATTTCCTTCATGCAATTCAGCATTCCAGAAACATTTATTATCAATTAGTATGTGATAGACCCCATACCAGGCCTCGGGAGTGGAGAATGGGCTATGATCACTGTCATTAAGATTGTCATTATCTAGCAGATAGAAACAGGTTTGTAAAGAAAAAGTTAAGTATGTGTGATAAATCCGTAAGATACAATGAGGATTCAAAGGAAAGACATTTTTGGAATGTGCTAGTAGAGTCATTGATTCTCAGTAGAGTAGGTTGGATTTTTTCTTGAT
The DNA here is from genome assembly GCF_000951035.1 of Colobus angolensis palliatus. Lineage (NCBI taxonomy): Eukaryota > Metazoa > Chordata > Mammalia > Primates > Cercopithecidae > Colobus > Colobus angolensis. Next base: position 336,293 of record NW_012115466.1, read on the forward strand.
TCTTCAAATAAAATTATTCTTCTATGACATTCTCAAAAAGACTAAGTTGGAAATAATTTTAAAATATGACAAACTGGAACAAATATTAAAATTTTAGTGTTAACTCATACTCTAAAAGCTGATCATTTGTTAACTCTATTTTATGCAAAGTAGCATACCTCTTAGAAGAGATACATTTATAAAGTGTCTTTCATTTTTATAGCACAGGGTGTTCCATTTAGGGCCAGTCTCGCAAGTCAGAGTTGGGAAGTTTTCCCATAGGAATGACACATAGCTGTATCAAGGAGTTTGAAGAAAAGAGTGTTTGGAATAGCACCCACGTATAGAGAACAGAGTGATCAAAAATCAAAGGATCAAAAAAAAGAACACTCAGTTCAAATAACTGCAAATTAAAATTTTCCTTTTTGCCAGTTAAGGTTCTTCACACCAGATTCTACCTTTCTGTGAATAGATCTCGCTTGTGTTTTCATTTTCTTACGTTATCGCAATTCATGGCTGAAGGAAAATTCACAGCATGGCAACACTCTTCAGATGTTAGTAAAAAAAAAATCTGCAGACTTGAAACTTTTTTTTCTGTCTAAACAGAAATCTTTTTTCTCTGTGAGTCCTTTCAGGCTCAGCTTCTTGTCTGAGTTCAGTAGCAGGTATATTTCCTTAAGGACATCAAAATGTACAGTTTTCTCACTAATTAGCCATTTTAATAGCTAAAGTTAAAAAAAAAAAATACTGAGAATACCAAGTGTCGGTGAAAACAGGAGCACCTGGAACTTTCTTCCTTTGCTATTGGGAATATGTAACAGTCCGACAACTTTGGAAGATGATTTGGCAGTCTCCTAAAGAATTAAACATACCCCATGGCTCACCAACTCCACTCTTTGATATGCAAGCAAGAGAAATGCATGTGTATGTCTATCTTAAAAATAAACAAAATGAAATAAAATTTATGTAAAGAATATTTATAGAAGCGTTTTTATAGCCATAAACTAGAAAAAAAATTGAAAGTTTTTTCTAGTCTTCACCAGAGTGAAGGGCTGGTGACAATTCTCTAGTTCATCAATCAGAGAATAGAAAAATACCATGTATGTTTACACAATGGAATCCTTTCAGCAATTTAAAAAGAGCAAATTACTAATACGTCAATGTAGATGAACCTCAGAAATTCTGTGTTAAACAAAAGAAGGCAGAAAAAATACATACTGTATTATGTAATTATTTAGCTCAAGAAGAAACAAAACTAATCTATGGAGATAGAAGTCAGAACAATGGTTTCCTCTGAGGTGGAATATTGCCTGGGAAGGGGCATGGTGAAGCTTTCTAAGTTGATGGAAATTATTTTAATCTTCATCTAGGAGTGATTACAAGAGGATATAGATATGTTTGAAGTCAATCAACTTATAAGTTAAGATTTGGGCATTTTACTGTAGTAAGTTATACTTTAAGAAAGGAGACTACAAAATTCCTAAATATTTTTAAAGAGTCTAACTTTTATATTGGAGAACAGCAAAAAACATAAAGACAGTATGTGACTAAAGTTTTAATCAAAGAACATAAAAAACTTCTCCATGTCTGGCAAATCCAATGAGCCAAGGCACAACAAAAAGGCACAACTATGACTACTTTCTGCTTAAAAATGAATGGTTAAAAACAGAAAATAATCAGTGTAAACATGAGGATAACTGTTCAGTGAAAACCTTGACTGAATTTACAGGTAAACTGGTCTGGTTTTCAATCAGAGAAACTAGCTACTTCAAGTATGTTAAGCAAAGTGGCCTAGGATACCCAAGAAGAAAAAGTTTGTGAATTTGCACAATAATCTGAATTGGCCAGTAGTGGTACTCAGATGTGACCCTAAACATGACAGAAGAGAAAGGTTAGTGGCATACAGAACTTCAAAATCATCTGCAGCTACTTTGTCTGAAAGGGGAGTTGGTTGGGGTAAGAAGCCACACGTTTATGAGGAGAAACTAGTGGTTTGACTGGACGGTCAGAGCCCTTCAAAAAGAAAGACTGAACGACTGGTGACAAGGAAGTTTGATCTCCCCATTAGATAAACTTTACTACTGATATGACAGTCTGCATAGGGATTCCAGGGAAATTCTTTTTTTTTTTTTTTTTTGAGATGGAGTTTTGCTCTTGTTGCCCAGGCTGGAGTGCAGTGGTGTGATCTCAGCTCACTGCAACCTCCACCTCCTGGGTTCAAGTGATTCTCCTGCCTCAGCCTCCCAAGTAACTGGTATTACAGGTGCCTGCCACCACACTCGGCTATTTTTTGTATTTTTAGTAGAGATGGGATTTCACCATCTTGGCCAGGCTGGTCTTGAACTTCTGACCTCGTGATCCACCTGCCTCAGCCTCCCAAAGTGCTGGGATTACACGAATGAGCCACCACGCCTGGCCTCCACGAAAATTCTTACATTTCATCTATGCCTCCCGATACAAAAATTGTGCCCTGAAAATTCAGGCCTATTGTCCTAGGCATCCACAGAAACCTTTTTCAATACCACCACGTCTTTTTTTGTCATTTGACTCATGGGACTACAACCAGAAAGTCAAGAGGGAGTCTTGCATGTTCGTGGGGTCTTAATTCAGACTCCTGGCAGCAACATTCTTCTGTTGCATACAAAAACCACTGAAATAAAGGATCCTAGAGTCATAGGGGTGGGGACAGAAATAAAAAATAAAAATAAAATAAAAACCTTAGAAGTGGGTGATTAGGTGTCATCAGCAAACACATCACCCATTCTCCATTCATTGCTCCCAGATCTAGCCTTTCTAGTCAGGGGAGGAAGCTAGGCACTTCAGCCACAGGAATAACAGAAAATGACTAAGACTTGGGCAGTGGAAAATGCAGCCAAGATCCTCACTTCTATGTCTCTCTTTCCTGCACCCTGCATTCCCATGCCGCCACATTTTAAAGTAGCCGTCTGTTACAACAGCCCCCTGCTTTGCTCGTATTCCCTCTGCTGAAATGTTCTTCCCTCAAATATCCATGTGGCTCATTTCTTCATTTCCTTGAGTTTTTGCTCAGATGTCACATTCCCGGGAAATTCTGCCCTTACCACCTTACTTAAAAATTAAAAATCCCCTGGCCCCTGAAACCACCCTGCCCCCCAAACCCACTTAACACTCTGGGCCCTTCTTCCTCTGCTTCAGTAGGTATCCCTATCCCTTATCACATTGTAACATACTACAGAATTCACTTATTTATTTATTTATGTTTATTTTCCATCTCCTTCCACCAGAAAGTAATCTCCATCTTCTTTTTTCACTCACGTATTCCGGGTCCCCATAACTGCAGCTGGGACTCAATCAATGCTCACTAAATATTTGTTGAATTATTCTGCTGAATGAGTAAATAAATGCCAAAGACTGAAAGCTACGAAGGTGCAGAGACTAATGTGTATTCATTTTTGTATTCCTTGCACTCAGTGTTGTACTTGGCACATGCTAGGCTCTCAAAAAATGCTTGTTGAATAAATGAATGGATGGAAAATGTAATCCCAAACTGAAATAGCGGAATGTATTTTTTGTACTGGAGAGGAGATTCCTGCACAGTATAGGTGGCAAATCATAGGAAGGAGGAATGATACAATAATAGTAACAGTAACAATAACAACAACAACGATACTAATAATAGCCAGTTAGTGGTAATGTCTATTTATCAAGCATGGGGTTTGATACATATTAGCCCCAAGCCCCACATTCACCCTGCAAGAAAGGTGCTAATATTATTAACTTCATCTTATAGATGAAGGCATTAGGGATCAGAACATTTTAACAACCAGTTAGGGTCACATAGACGGTAAAGACAGCTAGGATTTAAACCTGGGACTACTCCCGTTAAAGACAAGGCGCCATTTTGCATAATGCACATTTTACTCTTCAAATCTGGAAACCAAACAGTGTTTTTCTTCCCATCACATATGTGCTGATGTGGCAGAAATAACAATGCTGGCGGCATTTACCACCCAGCATATTAAGGCATTTGGAAGAGAGGATAGCCTCATGTGAAAGAGCTGCTCTCCTCAAAAACTGAACAACATAAACATAAATTGAGAACTAAGAGGAGTAGACCTCCCTGTGGCAGTTCAAGAAAAGTTTCCAAGAGGTAACAAATATGGAGGAAGTATTCAAATGGATGTTAGAGATGAGGAAGAGAAAAGGCAGTATATCAGTAGAAACAGAAAAAAAGTGGACTGAGCCCAGTAGAGAAAAAGAATAATTTATTAAGCTGATGTGCACTGTATATAAAATCATTCTTTCATACATTCAGCCACCCAACACCTACTGTGCAATTCCTATGTTCAAGGCACCTTTTTGGGCACTGAACATAAAGGAAAACAGTCATGAGGAAAATCCCTTCCCTCATGGAACTTACATTAAAGGGGTCGGGGGAGGTGAAGACAGAAAAATAAAATGTAGGTATAACATGAGGTATATCACATGGGATTAATGCAATTCAACCTTGAGCTCTGTTTGGCTGCTCAAGATTTTCTCGTCCTTAAATCAAAGCCGGCAGTTCAAGGAGGTGATGTACTATGCCTCTGTACTTGAAACCTCTTCACTGATTGCTCTGAGATGAGAATAATAGCAGAACTCCAGCCAATATCTAGGCTGGTGAGAATCTTGGGGAAAGAGAATTTTAAAAATATTATGCCCCACGGAATCACCACACTTGGTGAAGAATAACAGTGGCTCATTAGGCCAGCCAAAATGCTAGCCTGACCACTAAGTGTCATTGTGGTCTCACCACACAGGCCTGGGTCAGGAAAAGAAAAGAACTGGCATGAAATGCAGATCATGAGCAATGAGCTTCATCATATTTGATAGGTCATTTCTAGAGAATTGCACCATTAAGGAACGTGGGAGTGCACAGTAGCAGATGCACAGAACTTCAGAAAAGCATCTTGTGTGGTGCTTTAAAATTAGTTAGGAGCTTAATAAAAATGGACATCTATATGGACACTATCTCATGGTTGAAAAGCCAGCTGAAAGGTTGAATAGACTGTAAACAAATGAAAATAAATGGATAGCAAGTCATACTGGGAGGAGTTCAGGTTGGCATTTCGAGAGCTCTTATTTAGCATGAGAGCTTGGTGACTAAGCTATTACATTGGGATAAATAGATTGGGAATGAAATGTGCAAATGAACTAAGCTGGCAGGAATCATTGGAAAGGTAGGAAACCCATACCAGGGAATTGTTTGTATTCACATTTAGAAAAGGGCTGCTTCTGAACATCTGTTTTCAGAATATATAGCAGTGTCATGTGGGCTGGAAAGCCAGGAACAGGCTGCACTCATGAATGGAAGAAAGGCAGCTGGTGTAGGAGAGGAATTGAAAGGCAATAAGCTAGGTGGGCTTGGCAAACTGATGATAAAACATGAAACAATCGATAAACACTTAAAAGATGTGAACACCAAGGAGAGTGCAAAATTACTTATCCTGATATTCTAGGGTAGAGTAATGGGAGGAAAGTTTAAAAAGGATAATTAGAGTCAAATAATTTCTTTCAAAAATTGTGAACCTCATCATTTAGACTAAGAAATGACTTGGGTAGCCATCATATTTTTATTTCAAGACCCACGGCTCAAATGTCATGTTTTTGTGGGGTTTTGTTTGTTTGTTGTTCTTGCTGTTTGTTTTTGTTTTTGTTTGAGATGGAATTTTGCTCTTTTTGCCCAGGCTGGAGTGCAATGGTGCAGTCTCAGCTCACTGCAACCGCCGCCTCCCAGGTTCAAGTGATTCTCCAACCTCAGCCTCTCGAGTACCTGGTTTTACATGCACACGTCACCATGCCTGGCTAATTTTTGTATTTTTAGTAGAGACAGGGTTTTACCATGTTGGCCAGGCTGGTCTTGAACTCCTGACCTCAGGTGATCCACCCGGCATGGCCTCCCAAAATGCTTTGTTATCTTTTCAACTTCTTCTCTCCCACATTCCCCAGGGCAAAATTCATCACTCCTTGGATTATGTCCTCAATACATTTAAAAAATGCTTTTATTATAGCACTGACCATTCTGCACTTTAGTTATTTCTGGTCTCTGGTACAAGAGAGTGAGTTTCTCTCTTTCTTTTATTTTTTATTTTTCAACGTTTATTTTAGAATCAAGGTGTACATGTGCAGGTTTATGGTTTAGGGTAGGACTGACCCTATCACCCACGTAGTGAGCGTCGTACCCAATAGGTAGTTTTTCAGCCTGTGTCCCCCTCCCTCTCTCCACCGTCTAATAGTCCCCAGTGTCTATAGTTCCCATCTTTATGTCCATGAGTACCCAATGCTTACCTCCCATGTATAAGTAAGAACATGCCATATTTGGTTTTTCTGTTTTTGTGTTAGTTCACTTAGCCTCCAGCTGCACCCATGTTGATGCAAAGGACATTATTTCACTCTTTTTTATGACTGTGTAGTGTTTCATGATATACACGTACCATGGTTTTTTATCCAATTCACTGTTTTGGGGCACTTGGGCCGATTCCATGTTTTTGCTATTGTGAATAGTGCTGTGATGGGCATAAGATGTGTGTGTCATTTTAGTGGAATAATTTATTTTCCTTTGGGCATATATCCAGTAATGGGATTGTTGGCTCGAATGGTAGTTCAACTTGTATTTCTCTGAGAAATCTCCAAACTGCTCACTACAATGGTTGGACTAATTTACACTCCCACCAACAGTGTATAAGTGTCCCCTTTTCTCCACGGCCTCACCGTCTGCTATTTTCTGACTTTTTAAGAACAGTCATTCTGCCAGGAGTGGTGACTCACACCTGTAATCCCAGTACTTTGGGAGGCTGAGACAGGTGGATCACTTGAAGCCAGGAGTTTGAGAACAGCCTGGCTAACATGGCAAAACCGCATCTCTACTAAAAGTAAAAAAATGAACTGGCTGTGGTGGCACATGCCTGTAGTCCCAGCTACTCAGGAGGCTGAGGCAGGAGAATCACCTGAACCCAGGAGGTAGGGGTTGTGATGAGCCGAGATTGTGGCACTGCACTACTGGCTGAGTGACAGAACGAGACCACGTCTCCAAAATAAAAAAAAGAAAAGCAAAGAAAAGAAAGAATAGGCATTCTGACTGGTGTGAGATGGTATCTCACTGTGGTTTTGATTTGCATTTCTCTGATGGCGAGTGATTATGAGCATTTTTTCTTATGTTTGTGGGCCACTTGTGTATCTTTTTTTTTTTTTTTTTTGAGAAGTGTCTGTTCATGTTCTTTGCCCACATTTTCATGGGATTATTTGCTTTTTGATTTGCTTAAGTTGCTTATAGACTCTGGATATTAGACCTTTGCTGGGTACATAGTTTGCAAATATTTTTTCCACTGTAGGTTTTCTGTTTACTCCCTTGATAGTTTCTCTTGCTGTGCAGAAGGTCTTTAGTTTGATTAGGTCTCACTTGTCAATTTTTGTTTCTGTTGCAATTGCTTTTGAGGACTTAGCCATAAATTATTTGCCAAGACTGATATCAAGAATGGTATTTCCTAGGTTTTCTTCTAGGATTTTTATAGTTTTAGGTCTCACATTTAAGTCTTTAATCCATCTTGAGTCCATTTTTGTCACTTCATATGGATAGCCAGTTACCCAGCACCGTTTATTGAATAAGCGGTCTTTTCCCTATTGCTTGTTTTCGTTGAGTTTTCTTAAGATCAGATCGGGGTCTTACTATATTCTGCACCTCAAGCACCTAGAGTATTTATTGGTATAGTAAATGTTTAGTGTATTGCATGGCACCCTTATGTGTTCATCTGAGATTTCATTAATAAAGTCATCATTTGTTACCTAGGGTAAGGCTACAGTGTATTAAGAATATATATGTGAGAAAGTATTTTATGTACCAATATGAATAGATTACCAATATATCCATATACCTTAGTGAAATGATAAGGTACCAAGCGTTGTGCATAGCTTGCTTCTTTATGTGTAGAAGTGAGAGTCAAATAAGGATATAGTTGTAGGTGCTATTATTTTCATAAATGAGACCTGGAAGGATACTTAAGCTAATAGGGAAAGGGTGGTGATGGCATGATGGGGACAGCAGTAAAAGCAAAATTTTTTGCAATATACATTTTTATATTTTTTGACTTTGTACATATTTGTTCATTAGGTATCACTTGCTCAAAACATTTAATTTTTTTTTTTTTTTTTTTTACTACAAACCAGTCACATGGGGAATAAAAACAACAGCAACAGTAACGACAAACGGCTGCATAGGCTTACGTGGAGAATTAGTTTAAGCAGAAAGGTACTGCCATTTGTTTGTTTTAAAAAATAAATTCAATTCCAGTATGGATAAAACTGTTGTTGAAGAAATTGAAGGGAATTTATATTTTCTCATGTAAGCCAGGGTAATCAAAATTCTTTTAAAAGGCTCACTGGATAAAGGTGACTGCTTCACTATGTTTCCATTAATTGCACTGCTAAGGATAGCATGCCTTAAGGATCCTCCATCTGTTGCATTGAACCCAAGACAATTCCTTAACATATTGTTAGAAAACCAATATTTTAAATAATGAGATTTATATGTCCTTGAGGTAGTGTTGGATACTAAAATAGATTTAAATGAATTTTCATTTGTCTAAACTAATTAGTGATGGCTTCTCTGGCTGATTACTTTTCAGAAAAAAAACTCTCACACCAACTTTGCATGTGAGAGGTATTTGTCAAAGTATAACTTTCAAGAAGTTATAAAGCATAATGCATACAAATACAGAATAAGCACAAGTTAAACATTTATTTAACTTATTAATAAGAGAACTAGCTAGACAGTAATGCTGATTCAAAGAAGGCTTGGAGCAGAGGAATCATATAGACATGGGAGCAAAAACATTTTAATAAGATGGTATCACATTCAAAGCTGATTAATATATCCTACAGAGCAATAAAACCATAACCTTTGGGGTTATCTTTTCTTCTGGGCAGAAATTATTTGAATCTCTACCAAATAAAAATTTACCAAAAAACATGCAACGTCACAGAAAATGGATTTTTAGTCAATATTTAGATATAATCAAACAGAGGTATATTCCCCTGAATAATTAAATAACCTTTGGATAGGCCTGTTAAGGACATGTCACCCTCTCTTTGCCTTCTTTCCAAGTAGGCAACGTTTCTTAACTCATGTTAGTGAAAGTCAAAGTTTGTGAAAGAATGGAATGAGCTAAAACTCCTATCTTTGCCTTCAGGCCTGAAATAAGAATGCAGTTCAGAGAGAAAGAACAATGGTATATTTAATATTTTTAAATGTGGGCCTCTTCTAATAGGATTTTCCCCATATAATGAGCTAAAAGAAAAAAGAGAATGATTCACTGATGTATAATATGTTGCAACTGATATTATGATGCTAAGGATAAAGACAAGGTTCATACCACTAATGAATATGATAATCAATTTGACTTCACTCAATCAGTGATGAAATGCATCAGTACTCTTAGATTGATTCCTTGAGATGAGGAAGCACTGTAATCTACAAAACTACCCTAACTGGTAGAAAAGCATTTTATGTTTACAGAGACTTGAAATGCAGCTTTAATACAAGGAAGTTATCTTAACAGTTCAACCTTGTTTTTCCTTGTTAATTAGGAAGCTGAAAAGCACAGCTCATAGCTGTGTTGGTTCAGAGTAAATGACAGGATTCATCACCAGAAGACATATTTTTTGATGCATTCAACCCAGCCAGTCAGTTCTTTAAATTGTAATTAGGATAGTTGTGTAGTAAATGGGAAGGGCTTAGCCAGAGGTTTTTCAGGAAAAGTGAGGGACTAGAGAGAAACCGGAAATACAAAGTTCATGCTAACAAAAAGATTATCTTTCAAGAATTAATGCAATCTATCTTTTTTTCAGAAACTAATATAAGACATAATCTCAAGGATCACTAAGTGAAACTATATGGCTATTTTTTGAAATAATAGATTAGTCTAGGAAAATTCTTAGAAATTAGTTAAACAGAAAATTCATAAACAACCTTTTCACATGTGAAATCACGGGCTAAGCCAAGAATAAGAATAAGAGTAATCCTATTTAATCTTTGTCCAAGACACTTAATACTATTTTCTCTACATCTTTTTATGTTTGTTCTATTTAATATCCTATGGAATTTTAGGTTGGAAATTTTACAGTTGACATGAATATTCTTTATATACTTTCTCATAGAAATATCAGACATATTATGTCTGCATAGAAATTTGCCAAAGAAGAGGAAGAGGAAAAGGAAGGGGAGGAGGAAAAGGAAGAGGATGATATTATCCAAATATTTCTCTTATATTGAGCAGATGACTTGGAAAGGGGAACATATTATAAAGTGAAACATGTGCAATTTGAATTATTTGAAAGCCCTACAGCTATTATTATAGAAAGAAATCTGGCCCAAATAGAAGTGTCTCCAATACTATCTACTATTTTCTTATAGACTAAAAGCTGATGTGCTATTTGGGGGGGGAAAAAAAGGAGATGGAAAAGTGTCCACTTAACATGTTCAAAGGAATGTCATTATCCTTTATATTTCTCTGTGCCTGAGGCAGACTTTTACTTTCTTCTTGTCTCAATTGGTTTCTTAATAAGCCTAAGGAGGAGAAACTTTGCTTCCCTATTAAAATAAGGCTATTAATTAACTAGATTTGCCAAATAAGACTGGGAAAATAAAGTATTAAGTAGGAGTCAAACTCAAATGCTGCAAAGTCCTAACTGTGAATACAATACAGGGAACTTTCAATGGTAGAACTGCTATTTGTGCTTTAACTTATAGGTGGGTAAAACACCAACATTATTTTAAGATCTGGTTGCTAGCAATCAAAACCTTGGCTTTTGGGCCTCTTTGTGATGTATGGTAGAAAACTGCATTGTTGTTGTTGTTTTAATTTGTGTAAAAATCTCAGAAAACGGTCTTGACTTAAAAAACCAAAACGCAAACAAGTAAGCAAAAAATCCTGTCTAGAGAGGGACCACATAAGATCTAAGAACACTACTGGATAATTCCAGGGAAGAGGAATTTCCCCACTTGTGCCGATTTGACAAAAAGGAGAAAGCCTTAGAGGGGCTAAACACTGGTTTGGAATAAGGCAGAAATAGAAAAGATCTCCAAGAGAAGTTCTATTCTCAGAAGGAGGCAGAGCTGAAAGCCACCTCTGGAAGACAGACCCCCATTCTCAAAGAGGCAGCCAGGAGCTCAAAAGCTATGAAAAAAGTCTACCAAAGAGGCAGAGAAGGCAAACATTAGTGGGGAACTGGGGGAAAAAAAAAAAAAAAGGATTGTAGAAGCTCATCAGAATGGAAAAATATAAAACACAACAAAGCTTTCATCCAAAATGGAGGATTTTTATATACAAATGAGTTGAGTCAAACTAAGAAGTGATAGTCGGCCGGGCGCGGTGGCTCAAGCCTGTAATCCCAGCACTTTGGGGGGCCGAGACGGGCGGATCACGAGGTCAGCAGATGGAGACCATCCCGGCTAACACGGTGAAACCCCGTCTCTACTAAAAAATACAAAAAACTAGCCAGGCGAGGTGGCGGGCGCCTGTAGTCCCAGCTACTTGGGAGGCTGAGGCAGGAGAATGGCTTAAACCCGGGAGGCGGAACTTGCAGTGAGCTGAGATCCGGCCACTGCACTCCAGCCTGGGCGACAGAGCGAGACTCCGTCTCAAAAAAAAAAAAGAAGTGATAGTCAAAGGGCAAACCAGAAGCAGGGGGAAGTAGTTTTCCTAGTCATGCAAATGAAGATCTCAACTTTGATTTGTGACTTCACAGATGAGAAATTGAAAGTATAGAAGTATTAGATAGACCATTAGAAGTATAAAATAATGCTATATGTCATGGGAAAGAAAAGGTTTCCAAATATCAAAGGGATTTGATATATTTTTTGAACTCTAAGACATATTAATTTTCTCATTCTTATATTAGTCCTCATCCTATTTAATGGTCCAGCACTGTAGTGCCCAATTACAGGCCATGTAGTTTGTTGGTCAATCAAAGAAATGAAGACTTCGGAGTCAGATTCTTGCGCTGATTCTACTTCCTAAAGTAACCTCAGGAAGCCAAGTCTTAAGTTCTTACTCTCTTCTCTGAATACTAATCTTCTCTTATTTCCATAAAGGGTCCCTATTTTAAGCAAGTATTTGAATCCTCAAATTGAAAGGTTTTAAGCAACGAGAAAGAACAAACCAGAAAAATTTTATCAAAATTACTAAGGTTTACTAAAGAGAAAAAAAATGACAAATACATGGGAAAAAATACTAAAACAAAATCAGATTAAGGTCTTTGACCTATTTTATCAGTAATCTTGGAAGAATTGAGATTTCATAGTTATTCTTTAAATGAAAAGAACGATCTTGCATTCTCTGGTACAAATTCTATTCATACTTTTATAAGAGGAAGGAAAAAAGTATGTATTCCAGGATATTGCCTTTTTTATCCATAAATCTTCTTAAATCTAAAATAAGCCTCTAAGAGAAGTATACACCAGGAGGCTGGACTTTGCTTGCTGTAAGGAATTACATGGGTGTGGGCATACTTTGTGAAATATATCTACATATGGAAATATATTGAAAAGTCAGTTGAGTTTTTCAGGTTCCTTTCGTTTTTGAACAGAAGAGAAGTATTTCTCTTCTTATAGATTATAGTGGTAAATGCAATGATGACACCAAAGTTTTACCGAAATATAAACTTTAAAGAAAAGAGAAGGAGAGGAAGAAAAGTTGAAGGAATTGGGAAAGGAGGAAAGGAGGCAGAGAATAAGAAAAGAAGAAGAGGAGGAGAAAGAGCTACAGGAAAAGGAGAAGAGAAGGGAAGAGGAGGAGGGATCCAAAGCTTTTTTATTTTCAAAATAGACTGTATGATTGAATTCCTATTTTCCTTTCCTAAACTGGTTTTTACTGGCATTGATATTACCAGAGGTTAAGAGGATGTGATTTAAACGTTGTTGATGAAATGTGCTCGCTTCAGCAGCACATAGACTAAACGTTGTTGATGAAATGTATTAATACCTTCCTCTCACAAATCAGCCGAAAAGTGTGGCTTGCAGTTATATCTGAAATGCCCATGTTTGGTGCATGCAAAGGGGAAAAGGAAACTACAATTAATAGAGCACTTACTTAGGGTGAGGTCTTTAACACTGGAGACAGCATTCCCCTCACACTAACTTATGTGGCAGCGATATTGTCCATTTTGAAGAGGAAAATGTATGTGTTGGTCAAGGTCTCATGACCAAGTAGAGGCAAAGCCAGAATACAAACCCAACTGGGTTTGACCCTAGAGCCTCTTCTCTCTTGCTATCACTTGCTACCTCCATGAACCTGACTTGTTTTCAGTAAATATTTGGCTTCATCAAAGGTCTAGTGAGATCAGCACTCCTCCACTGGCCATACAGCTCAAAACATATTCTTTCATTCTTGTAAAACACCAAGACAAGTATTTCACATGAAGAAGGCATATTAAGGGCCCTTGGTTTTTGACAGTCACCTATACTGATAGAAATGTCTACCTACAAGGACACTTGCTTCACATTCTGACACATGTAAAGCCTTCATTACATTAAAGGTAGGCTTTCAAGTCAAAGACAGAACAGTCCTATGAACCATAGAAGCTTATATAGGTTAGTGCCTTTTACACAAGTAATATCCTCCGAACACTCTAATACACAGGTTTAAATCCTTAGTGCTCCCCTGTCAAACTGCCAATCAATGACTTGGTAAAAGCCACCCAGAATGGATTTTTCCTGTCCTATATATTCTATTGCTTGGTCTTTTCATTTCAAATTAATTGCACCTGCTTGCACTTCCTGGAGTTTGGAAGAGATATGGGTCACTCTTTTACTATAACTACCAATGTAGCCTATCAGGAGTGGTCTCATATGAAAAACTAAAGATAACCTCGATGAAATATAAGTATGTCTGAAGAGCAAAAAGAAAAATCATGGATTCTGCCCTGATCTACAAGACTCATGGAGGAAAAAAAAAAGAAAGAAAGATTTAACCAACCCAATAAAAGAGAGAGAGAGAAAAAAAAGCTATGGCTCCTTTAACTTCCAAGCCAGAATGGTGACTGCTTTACAGAGAGTTTGAATTCAATCTGCCTCACTTTACTTCTCAACCTATGTGTAGTCTCTGGACCAGCAGTAGTAATATCACTGTGGAGCTTATTAGAAGTGCAGAATCTCATACTGCACCTTCTGCCACTGCTGCATCAGAATCTGCATATAACAAGATTCTGCTCTAGGTGACTCATATACTCATTCATATACATTGACCTATTGAACCTTGACACAAGAAAGAAATACTCCTTTTCTTGGAGTTTATACTAGAAATAATAATTGCACTAAAAATAATAATGTAAGAGTAGAAATAACTTTAAAATAATAAATTTCCATAAAATAATAATTACACCAAAGTTATAGCCAAACAAAAAGATTAATCTTAAAAAAAGAAGAATGGAGGTAATTTTAAACTTAATATTTTTTAAATAAGTCACATGATCAAAGTCAAATTTTTGTTTCCTAAACTGTTTTGTCAACATTGATAAAACCAAAGGTTGAGTTAAGGCATTCCTTCATGTATAAATAGGAATAATATTGCCCACCCCACAGTATTGTGACGAGAATTAAATAAGATAATGTCTGAACAGTGCATGGCACCATGCAGGCACTCAAAAAATACTGGGCTATATTCATGACAATTATTACTAATTTTTGTACCAAAGCCAAAATACATTAACTGGCTAATTTAACTGGCCTCCTAGTCTATTTAATTTTTTCCTCTGCCCTTTTAGAAATATGTAGATTTATAATTACAGCAAAACTTGGCTCTATATTTCTTAAATTTTTAAGAAATATACACAATGTGGCTAGATAAAGGAAATTCTCCAAATACACCAGACATTAAGATACTGATTCTACATTCTCCTGTGACTCAAAAATAAACAGTACAATATTCACCAGTGCAATTATAATTAGAATAGGAAATGCTTCAGTTAGACTTTGTCTCGTGACAAAGATTATCATCCAGTTACCATTCCCTTAGCATTCTCTCTCATATGACAAACCACTACAATCTATAACCGTCAACCTGGTTGCCATTTCTAATCCTAGCCTCAGAACTCTGAGCTGTATAATTATCACTATGCCATATTAGCATTTATGGGTTCCCTTGATACTAATGGGATGCAAAAGGTGACATGTGTATGGATTATGTCAAGTTGTCACACTGCACAAAAACATGGTCCCACTTCCACAGGCTGTAATATCCACCTAATGATACACTCATGTCACAGAAGTTCATAAATAGCGTTCTGCTGCTCACTATGCAGTAGGATGAGCTCGGGGGGATGTAAGTGAATGAGTGATCACATGTCACACTAGATGATTAAAAATGAGTGGGTCCCTTTTAGAGATTAGTGGATGTTAAATTATTTCATTCACTTGCTATTCATGATGAATAATAAATCACTCTCAGAGTCTGCTGTTCTATTCATTTATTACATGAGGATGTTTAGAAGCTAATTACTCTGAGATAGCCGACCCAGCAAGAACTGAGTGAGGGGATGAGGAATTCCAGTTTTGGTTGCAATTTTTTTTTCAATGCTGCGCCTAATATTCAGCCAGATTTTTTTCAGAGTTACACACAATTATACATGTTTCCTAGTTTTCTTTAAGACTTCTGCTTGGACTGTTCTAGTGTCGAAAACGCTATTGGAGAGTCTTTTGAGATCAAAAAGCCTATTAATCTAAATTAATGCTTCCTAAAACTATATTATTTCAGACTCTGTTTTGTAGGTATCTGGAGGATTCATTTCCTTATAGAGCATCTCTTAAACTCTTCACAGAATGTAAAACACACTCAGCCCCTTTCTTTTAAGAATGCAATTAATCAATTCTTTCAGCTAGGATTTATTGAGTGCCTGTTATATTCTCTATGCTCTGATAGAGATTGTAGAAGAGAATACTATTAGCCCTATTTTTGGCTCTGGAAAAGTTTAAAATTCAATTAGGAAAATGATATATTAGTATACATAAAATGATAAAAGATCAATAAACATCTAGGGTACATGAACTTTAGGCTATGCACCATGTTGGGGGCCTTCAGAAATATTACATAATCTAATTCAACTATACCAATATTTGGGGGTTAGTATTATCATCATTTTACAAATAAAGAAATTAAAGTTCAGAGATGTGACTTGCTTGTGTCCAGACAGCTGCTCAGTGGAAGAAGTGAGATTCAAACCCCTCTGAACTCTAAGTCTATTAAACTTTCTTTAATTTCAAATCTCCCAAACACAGTTTGTGTGATAATTAAGTGCGAATTTGTGTGGCAAGAAAACGGAATCTTCTAGTTCACTGAAGAGGGTGTGGAGTTATCAAATAAGCCTTTGCAGAGATAGGGTCTTCACTGAGTGGGGCTTTGAAGGCTGACCATGATGCAAGGGGCAGAGGAGAAAGGAAACAACAAAGGTAAAAACCTAGAGTCCAAAATAAGAGAGTATTCCCAAGCAGAGAGGATCAGATTATGAAGGGTGTAGAAAGTTAAGCAAAAAGCTGTTAGATGCCATGCAGTAAGAAAAAGAGCTACTGGAAGGGGTTGACAAAGATTCTGTCCTTGACCAAACTTTAGACAGATTCCTCCGAGCCATCTTCTTAACTAGGTCTAGGTCTCAACCTTGGCCTACGAGAACTGCAATCTCTGAGAAAAAATGATTTTGTCCATCCTCACCCCCAAACTACAAGACTTAAGCTCCAGCATGCCTTCTATCAGCCCAAGGCCATGTTCTTAGGATGACCTCAGTCCCTTGAAAATATCTGTTTGAGGAAAGCTCAACACTGCCAAAAGAATTTACTGTTTTTTCAGCTAAACCCAGACTGTAGGCCTCTGACATCTTTCTCTCAGAGCATTTACTTCAGAAAGCTTGCAATCGACAATCTTTTCTGTCTCTTTGAGATGCATCTTCTACAACCCAGGAATGTCCTTCTTAAGCACCTAGGATCAATCCCTTTGAGGTCTTCAGGAAGAATAGGACCTCTATTGCTCAGTCTTTGTGGGAAGGTGGGAATCTTAACTTCCATAAGTACCAGTTAGCAAACACAAATGGCCTAATCACACTGGCCAACACCACCCCTGACTGATATCCTTCAGTACTTTTCCTTTAGCATACCAGTGTTTACAAAGTCTTCCATCTTTTTTATTTTTATTTTTATTTATTTTCTTTTTAGTGGAGTTGAGTTCAACTGGAGTCCCTTTTCCCCACTGCAGTAGCCTAAATAAAATGTCTTTCTATCTTGAATAAACATTGTCTCTGTTTCTATTTGATGGTTTTGGGAAGGAGAGTGACAATAAAAATAATGTTCAACTTAGTAGCAGGAAGCAAAATGGGTCTGTGTCCCCTTAAAATCCTTTAATAGATCCTTATCACCTCTAGCTCAAAGTCCAAAGAATTGAGCATGTCACACAAGGTCCTCCAGATTCTGGTTGCCATCTGCCATTCCAGCTGCATCTTTCTCCACTCTCCAACCAACACTCAGTATTTAAGGTAAGCTTGCCTTTCCTGAAACCGACTATGCTTTTTTCTCACCTCCATAATTTTTCAAATGCTGTTCCCTTTATTTGGACTAGTAGAAAAAAAATCTAGCATTTACGGAGCATTTAATGTGTGGTAAACTCCATCTTAAGAAATCTCCATTCATTAGCCCTATTAATCTTCTTCAAAATCTTATAGGCTACATGGTCCCCTTCTATAGACAAGGCAACTGTGGCTCATCTATAAAATGAGTCTAGGTAATTTGCCTAAGGTCACTCAGAGAGTGACGAAGTCAGAATTTAACTCAAGTAATCTGAATCCTGACTGCTTTTGCTCAAGACCGAAAGCACCCCATACTATTTCCCCTCTCCCTGGGCTATGTTTTCCACTTTGCTCCCCTAGCAAAGTTCTAGGCATACTGCAAAAGTCAGTTCAAGACTCTCTACCACTTAAAATAGTTCTACTCCCTCTCCTCTCCACTTTTATAGCATTCTGTGTTTGCTGTGGTTACAGCCCTTGTCATACTGCAGACAGTGTTTTGTGTCCATTTGTGTTTCTCCCATCTTGATGACAGGATATCTGGTTCATGTCAGTCCTAAAACCAGTACTCACTCCACAACATAAACTCAGTTAAAGCCTTTTGTGTGAATGCTTAACAGTGGAGAGAGGCCAGAATGAGATAAGTAGCTGGGAAAAGCTGTGGTAATAAGGACTTACATTAGTATTGGCAGTGAAAGAAAGATGCACATTCTGACAAAAAAAACAAAACAAAACAAAACAAAACTCCATGCTTGCTAATTTGTTGCATAGGATTACAAAGAAGTTTTTAAAATTGATGTAGTCAATACATATTTATTGAACCTCTTCTGTGGCCCTAGTGCCCTAGTGAGCACTCAGAGGACGTTTAAATTTCCAGCATGATTACTGAGAAAACAGTAAGACTGTTGACAGGAAACAGAAACATCTTTCCAGAGAAGTGCTTTGGTTTGAGGTATGTATTAAAGAAAAGAATTAAGGTGTTCAAAATGATGATTAACAAAATCTTCAAGATGAAGATATTTATTTGCATGTTCCTGTTTTGATTTGATTTTTTTTCAGCAAGATGAAAGCTATGTCTTTGTCAATCATAGAAGCAAAGTGCATTTCAGCAGAGTATTTTCCATAGGTGGCAATATAGGAGGGTGGTTTCTAATGAGCATTGGTTTGGTAGCTGCGTAATTAAGATTGCAGTGTTATTAATGTTCCAGCCTTCTCAGCATAAAACATGAATTGTTTGCTATTTTGCATACATTTACATGCCAAATTGAGGGAATTTTTAACCCATATACGTGGGGGAGGGGAAAAGAAATTAATACAGAGTGTATAATTATATTCAAACCCAAATTAAGAGGTTGTTATGCATATCATATGCAGAATAGTTTAGTAAATCCATCAACTTAATCAAGTCCCAGGTGAAGAAAGGCAAGCTACCGTCAGTGGTATGCTGGTAAATATTTAACAATTGGCTCTCTAGGAGGAAAGAAGTTCTGCTTTTCAGGGGTTTTCAATTTTCTAGGTGAAAACACTCCCACTATGGAAAATTTCAAGCTATCATTCTGACATTTCTGGACACTGAGTTGGGAAAACACATATACATTTGGCTCTCAGGAGCCATTACACCAGTTCCAACATAACACTGGCTTCCTTCAAAGATTAAAACTTCCCACATCCCACTGATTGAGCTTCTAGACTTCAGAGCTTCTTCTAAGAGAAGGTCCCTCTAACTAATCAAAGGAACATCAGTTCTCAGGAGAAATGGCTTTTGTTAAACAGTGAACCACATATTTCTTATGTTTCTGGAATTTGTGGAAGAACTAAAGTTAAAAAGTTAATAAAAGCAATTATTTTTCATCATAGGATGGTATATGAGTGAAGGGATATTTGCTGGTGCATTAAAGTCTAAATGATTCCACTCTTGGCACCAGGTCTAGGCCAGGTAAAGGATAGATGCACAGGCCGCAGTAGGAAAAGAAAACAAAGTACCTGACAGCATTGAAATTTTTTGTTTAAATACCTACCTATTCTTATATATTCTCAGCCCCCAAGAACATCAACCATGTCTTCTTCAGTGTTTTATCTCTGTTGAGTCCTCTGACAAACAGTGGGCTCTGGATTACTGTGTACATTGACTAAGTGAGTGAACATGCAGAAAAAACATAATGTTCAGGACACCTGCACTGTTTGCCTAACAGGCACATTGTGAGGATAATGCAATGACAGGTGAAAAGCATTTTGGAAAATGAAGGAATTAAATGCTGGGTATTATTGTTACCATGATTATTATGACATCTTACAAAAAACTGCTGTAAACTATTTAGAGCGTTACGAGTCTTTCACTCAAGATATTGACAACAATATCCTGTAGATATAGGAATCTGGTGATGTGGTAAATGCCTTGAAGTATGGCCTTCTAAGTACATGATAGATTTCCAGTTTCAGAGGCTCATGTAAGTACAGAAACTTTGGAAAATAGGAAAGTTTGTGATGCTGTTTCCAAGAACTATAGTCTGACAGCAACTCTACCAGAGTGGTTTGCTTATTGACTTTTTTTTCAACTGAGATTATTTTTCAGCTATTTCTTTTAAGCTTCTAACTAAACATATAGTTAAATTATACTGTATTCATTTTTATCAAACAGCAGAATCTCTGGTCTGTGGACCAAAATTTATTGGTCTGTCATTTTGTATTACCTCAGAGATTTTCAAAAGTGGGTATCAAGTAGGTCAGAGTCATCTGGGAGATCTTTTCACACTACACATATTACTCAGAAATTCTAACAGGCCCATCATGTGATATGTCACTTTCCTCCATAGAGGCTGAGAATCACTGTTTCACAGGGACACATGTTCCTTCAAATATGATGAGATGAAAAGACAAAAAGATAAGGACTACTGCTCTGAACTAGTTTGAGATAAGTGCTCAACAGAATAAAGTTATATGTAAAGCAGAGTATTGGAGTTAAAAGGAACCTTTAAGATGTAATGCCTTCTTTGACCTCACCATTAAGAAATTGAGGCCCAGAAAGTCAGGCCATCTGCCCAGGTCCAGTGCTCTTCAGTAGAAAGGCAGGGTGCAGAATTCTGATTCTTTGCTTACCTGACCAGTGTTCTTTACACCATGTGACGCCCTTTCTCCTCACTGACCATTTACCACAACATCAGTGCATTATCACGATATAATATTCAAAATGTTACTTTATCTATTAGTACCATCTTAGTTGGTGCTCAGTCTGTTTACACATCTTTTATATTAATAAATATTTTATAATTTGGTATTAATTGTATTGTCCTTCTCTATGGTACTCACCTCCTTGACCCAACTTCTTATATCCACAGCCATGCTTGTGCCACATACTTTGTAGAGTCCCAAACGTCTATTATTATTCAGTGAGAATTAGCATACTTTTATGTACCAAGACAGTGTTATTTGCTGAAGATACAGTGCTGCACAAAACAATGTCTTTATCTTCACAGACTATGCAATCTAGTTAAATGGTTAGATGAATAACCAGATAATTATAATACAAGTTCTGTGATGGGGATACTACAGATTTTTGTGGGAACCTAGAGAAGAGATACTGTATTTGTTACCTGTCTTGTGTAACTAATTACCCCAAAACTTAGTGGCTCAAAACAACAAATATTTGCCATCTCTTTATTTATTTGGATCAAGAATGCAGGCACAGATGAGCTGGGTTCCTCTGGCTCAAGATCTCTCATAAAGCTAAAGCCAAGCTTCCACAAGGGCTATGCTTTCATCTGAAGGCTCATTTGGGAATGAGGGGGCATCTGTTTCCAAGCTACCTTATGTGACTTTTTGCAAGCCTGAAAAGATTTGTTTCCAAACTCCCTGGCATGGTTGGCAAGCCTTGTTTCCTCACCACATGAGCATCTCTATAGATGTTTGAGGGGCCTCTGGCAATTGATGATCCAAGAAAGAGAGAGTCAAATAGTGAGAAAGGGTTCTGCACACAAGGTCTTTGTGTAACCTAATCTTGGAAGTGACATTATAAGTAGGAAATACTTTCACTGTAATTCATTTATATTTCATTAATTCAACTCACATCGAAGGGAAGAAATTCCTTAAGAAAAAATCACTGGGGCCAACTTAGAGACTTCTTACCACAGGAACTCTAAATGAGCAGGAGTTGGGGGTATAGGTCAAAAAAACCACCCCACCCTCACCTCTCAGGAAGTGGTTTCTGAATGAACTTGAAAAAGAAGGCTGAACAGAACTTTCCAGCCTGGAGGGGTGTGTGTATGTGTGTGTGTGTGTGTGTGTGTATGCATACACACTCACTCAAGGGTGTAAGGGAGCTATTCTTGGGAAAGGGATAGACTGTGCAAGAGAGTAATGGCAAGAGAAAGCAAGTTTAGTATTCCTGGAACATAGAGGTATAATAGGAGGTGAAGAGTGGTTGAAAAAAAAAATGAGGCTGATTGGAGAGGTAAGTCTAAAATGAGTCATGACCTCTCCACTTGCTTTCCTTTTCCCCCCTATAATAGTTTCTATTGTTTAACAACTTGGCTAAAGACAGATTATTGAAAGACCTATCAGTCAAGCTGTTTCTGACTGCAAGTAAAATAATTTCCAGCTCAAAAGGACTTAACAATTAGGAAATATATGAGCTTGCATAAAACTAGAAGGTCTCCAGGGCTGACTGAGTCAGTAGCTCAGGAAGAGCTTTTTCTGTTTATCCACTCTGCCATGCTAGGTGTTGGCTTCATTCTGTGATGTCCCATCCCTGTACAACAGTGTCCCACAAAAGAAGAAAGACGTTCTCTTCCTGCATTTCCTACTGGAGAAAACTTTTCCCAGAGTCTCTAGATTTTTCTGCCCTCACTTCTCAGTGGCCAGGATTAGGTCACAGACTCATTCCTGACTGAATCATTGACAGAAGGAACAGAATTACCTTGACAAGCTTAGACTGATCAACTGGGATGAGCTGATGTTGGCACATCAGCCACAAACACCCACTACAAACACTGTCATACACAGACCAGTTTAATTTATTCCCACAGAGAATTCTTTTCACTGGTTTGGGCTTTAGCTCCCATGTCCTGAACTTTAATCAAGGGTAGTTCAAGGATAAGCCACATCAATTCTGCTCCTGCAGTGACTGACAAACAGTTCTTGAAGGCATTGTTTTTCTTTCTTTCTTTCTTTTTTTTTTTGAGACAGAGTCTCCCTCTGTCGCCCAGACTGGAGTGCAGTGGCCAGATCTCCACTCACTGCAAGCTCCGCCTCCCAGGTTCACGCCATTCTCCTGCCTCAGCCTCCCATGTAGCTGGGACTACAAGTGCCCAACACCGCGCCCGGCTAATTTTTGTATTTTTAGTAGAGATGGGGTTTCACCATGTTAGCCAGGATGGTCTCGATCTCCTGACCTCATGATCCACCCGTCTCGGCCTCCCAAAGTGCTGGGATTACAGGCGTGAGCCACCACGCCTGGCCAAAGGCATTGTTTTTCTTTTGTCACCTGGAGTCATCTGTGGAAATCCTCTCATAAGAATATCCTTCCAGAATTAAAGTTGAATTTTAAAAGTGTCCTGGGGATAATATGCATCTCCCTTTCTGAAAACAAGAAATATGGAATTGACTATGCTTCCCTTTCTACAATGACTATCAAGAAACTCCAAGCTGGAGTGATAAGTAAATCACAGCCCTCTATTAATAATTGTGATTATTGATAAATTTATATCCTACCTGTTTCCTGTTTCTATATCTCTTTAACCCACATATCAACTAAAGCCTCCATCCTCTCTCGACCAGCATCTTTTATTTCACTCTCTGTGACTCCAAGCTCATGTCCATCATTGATTGATGCCAGAAAGCCACAGTATTAACCATTTGGAGAAATTT
This sequence comes from Colobus angolensis palliatus, assembly GCF_000951035.1. Lineage (NCBI taxonomy): Eukaryota > Metazoa > Chordata > Mammalia > Primates > Cercopithecidae > Colobus > Colobus angolensis. The sequence continues at coordinate 359,690 of NW_012115466.1, forward strand.
GAATTACTGCAGATCACTAGAGGATAACAGAATCATAAGGAAATCTCAAACACGGCAACCTCCATCATTTAAGAATCTAACTCACTTGAGTTCATCAATTCTGTTTCCCTCCTTACACTTTTCCCATCTCTTCAGGAGCAACACAGATTTTTCTTTTTGGCATGTGCATGGTAATTTAGGGATCACCTTTGGATATTTAAGCATGCTTTTGGGATTTCTCTTTCCACACCTGGAAGGTCATCAATGTACTCCAAACACAGTTCTCCCCAAGAGAAAGCCTGGCAAATAAACATTTTCTATCTTCTTACATATATATTTTCTCTCAACCTAGTATCTTTCTTTTTAAGCCATGCCAAATCCTTTTATGGAAAAGGCAATCAGAAATAACTTTAGTAAAGCTTTTTTTTTTTTTTTTTTTTTTGACACGGAGTCTCGCTCTGTCGCCCAGGCTGGAGTACAGTGGCGCGATCTCGGCTCACTGCAAGCTCCGCCTCCTGGGTTCACGCCATTCTCCTGCCTCAGCCTCCCAAGTAGCTGGGACTACAGGTGCCCACCACCACGCCTGGCTAGTTTTTTGTATTTTTTAGTAGAGACGGGGTTTCACTGTGTTAGCCAGGATGGTCTCGATCTCCTGACCTCGTGATCCGGCCCGTCTCGGCCTCCCAAAGTGCTGGGATTACAGGCTTGAGCCACCGCGCCCGGCCACTTTAGTAAAGCTTTCTAAACAATGCTATAAAGAACATTGCTAGCTACAAAAGTAAAATGTTTGATATTAGAAAATACAGAGCTGTGGCATATATGAATCTCACTTTCCTACCCTCATCCTAATGCCTACAATCTAAGATTGAATAAAATACTAGACATTCTGAATCCAAAACACATGTCTCAATTATTTAGAGATTGAGATTGTAATAAACATTTTGATCTAATGAGTTTATTGTAATCTACATGGAACACTCACATATTTCACTTTGCTACTATACAGCGTTGCATTTAAGAAAAAAATCCTTGGCATGACATTGAATAGCTAAGCAATCCCACCACAGTAGAAAGAGAGGTTTTTAAAGATGCTGAAAAGGATACCTAGCCCAAAACAATATCTTGAATTATTAATTTGGCCACAATGCAGCTGAAAACTGATTCCCCGAGGTCTCCTTTCCACTGTACTCCAACCACCCTCATTGTTCCTTTGGAGAGTTCAGCTCAAGTCCTTGCTATTCACAAACCATTTCTGGAACCCAGCTTGAGTGTGCAAAGCCATCAATAATTTATTTTTTTCCACTTTGAGTGGTGATGGTGTTATTGTATCAGCACAAAAATGATCCAGGTGAATGATGCTAACAATAAGAGAGTGCTACCTGAGATGTCCCTGACATATTTCCTCCCTGAAGTACAAAATGTTCTTCTAGCTATTGGCTCATTTGTCCTTTCAAAAGAGACAGATACTATTATGCTATTATTAGTAGTAGAGAAGCATAAAAGTTTAAGCCACAATTATCAGCAGAGAAGGTAAGTCAAAATAAGAAAATGCCTAGCATCTAACTTTAAAATTGCCATACATTGAAGACAAAAATCGTGTTTTCCCCCTCTTTTGAAAATCCTCAGTTGCACAGTGAAAAAATAAACAAACACAATAAATTAAACGAACATTGTCATGTACTTTACAGTTTGCCATGGCCACCTCTATGCTGCCATTTCTAATCTCAACACTACTATAGGCAAGGGTGTTTTTATCTCCATTTTCTAGATGAAATTGAGGCTCAGAGAGGTGAATTTACTTGACTAAGATTGTGGAACTAGTAAGTGGTGAAGCCAAGAATCAAATGATCTTCTGACACTAAATTAAGTTCTTTCGTCGCTACACTTCTGACTAGCAGTTGATAAGAGGGTATTTTATCCATATTTCAAATCAGACAGAAACTCACAGTGCTTCATATTGTTGCATAGGATAAGAGGAAGATGAAAAATAATTCACCCAAACTATTAAGACTTTAGGCTCAACTGGGAAACATGAAAACAGTTATCTCAACAAGATCTGGTTTTATCTGAAAATTAATATATATCTATGTATATATATAAAATCACCAGATGTAATAGACCCTGAAAAAACCTTTGAGTTTCTCATCGACTCAGGAGTGGTCAGTCTGACTCCTAGAAAAAGAAGTGAAGCTGTTTCTATGACTAGAAAGAAGTGCAAATCAGGTGTGAGCATGATTTAGCTACATAATTTAAGCAGAGACATACCACCAAAATGCGGACCATTATGTTAGAAACGAGCAGGTTCAGCTTGACTTGCTATTCCAAAAGGTTAAAGGGAAGTTAAGTTTTAGCATTAGTACCATTAAAGCCATAACGAAAAGGCTAAGGGTAAGTAGATACTATCCAGGTGATGGACTTTCAGGATGGACTTATAACTACAGAGCTGTGATCGGACCTGGGAGCTGGCCACAAGACACTGAGTTAGAGAGGGAGAGCCACACCTCTACCCAGGCGAGAACCAGAATAATGCTGACGACCATCCACTGGGCACCTTCCGAAGCCAGGCCTCGTCCTAGACTCTTAATGCACATTGCCTCCTTTCAAAACCCTCATAACAGCCCTGGGAGGAATTATCCCATATTGCAGCTGAAAAAACAGGTTCAAAGTGGTTAAGCAAGTAAGTAGCAGAGCTGAGGAATTCCGGCTTAAGTCTGGACCTCTTCCTCGGCACACCTCTCTGATGAGGTGAGGTTAGGGTTGTTCTATTGCAAAAAAAATATCACAGAGGCCGAAAAGTTCAGGGATGAAGGGAGGTAGTCAGGAGAAAGAGAAAGGACAAGAAACCTGCCCCTCCTCCCTGCTGCCTCGTCTCCTTGGTCACAAACAAGCTCTCTTCCTCCTCCTCCTTCTCCCCCAGTCCTGAGGGAGGTCAGAACAGAGGCGAGAAGTAAAGGAGGTCTGTCAAGACCCTGCCCTGGCCCCCACTAAGAGCCACTATTCAAGGCTGGCCAGGTAAACTGTGACTTGCTCCAGGTTCACAGAGATTTCCAGGGGTCCTCCTTGGCATTCATCCCTAAAAACCTTGCAACTGGGCCTCTCAGGCTTCCCAGGACATGTGGAATGGATTATGTTTCTAATCAAAACACTGTCCAAGCTGTCTTCAAATAAGGAACTTGTGAGAGAAACTACCCAAATTAGGAAACCAACGTAGGCACGGCAGAATGGGCCTTCAACCTCTTCCACACACTGCCAACATTCTTCTCCTCTTGCCTGATACTGTCGTTTAAGCATCCTGCTAACTGACAGAATTTTTCACAAGGCAATCTCTGGTTTTGGAGAACTTGTACCAGGTTTATTTATAATTGTCCTATTTCCAGGCATCAAATTTGTTATTTTCACCGCTGCTTTTATTATTGGGAAACACTCTCCCCTCACCCAAAGACTCTGGTCCTCTTGAATTTTATTTTCTAGAAAAATCACCAGGCTCCTGAGTCTCAGAATCCCTTACTGAATGAATACCCGAGTCACCATGAGCTCCGCGGGGTTCAGAGTGGGTATTTATGCATGCTCACTCTTCACCATCGCCTCTGGCTGCAGCTCCAATCTTTGAATTTGGAATGTGAATGATCTGAATGATCCTCCTCCCAGCTGTATCTCATGCACATTCAGTCCTAAACCAGAGACCTGTCTCAGATCCTGCTAGGTGCCTCAAACCCCAAGCTTCACCCTAGTTCCTAATTTATCTCCCACAGCTAAGGTATATCTTTAATGAAATAAAGACATTTAAGTCAATAATAATAAAACAGCCTGGGCTAGGCACAGTGGCGCATGTCTGTAATCCCAGCACTTTGAGAGGCTGGGGTGAATTGCTTGAGCTCAGGAGTTCCAGACCAGGCCAAGCAACATGGCAAACCCTGTCTCAGCAAAAAAATACAAAAATTAGCCAGGTGTGGTGGTGAGCATCTGTAGCCTCAGCGACTTCAGAGGTTGAGGTGAGAGGATCACTGGAGCCTGGGAGGTCAAGGTTGCAGTGAGCCAAGATGGTGCCACTGCACTCCAGCCTGAGCAACAGAGAAAATTAGAACCATAATAATGATAAACATCTGCCCCCTATAGGGCAGGTACTATCATTTTAATTTTCCAGTTAAGGAAACTGAGGCACAGAGCAATTGCATAATTTGCTAAAGATCCCACTGCTAGTAAAATAGCCAGATTTTGAACTATAATAAACATCACTGGCACACAGATTCTCTCTCTCTCTCATTCTTTCTCTCCCTCCCTTTTTAAAAAGCCTTTTGCTTGTAAATAATTTCAAACGTACAAACATTAGCAAGAATAAGAATAGTGCAAAGAACACTGACATACTGTTTACTCAGATTTATCTGTTAATACCCTATTTGCTTTATCATTTGCACTCTCCATCTCATCTCTATCTACATAAATAAAATTTTATATTATACAACACATTATATTACATAATCTAATAAATAGATATTAAAATGCATAAGATGTTATATATGATGTTTTTTCTTTTCATTATTATTATTATTATACTTTAAGTTCTAGGGTACATGTGCATAACATGCAGGTTTGTTACATATGTATACTTGTGCCATGTTGGTGTG
>NW_012115466.1:368423-387872 GCF_000951035.1 Colobus angolensis palliatus
TCCCCCTCACTTTCAGGCACCCCAATCAGACGTAGATTTAATCTTTTTACATAACCCCATACTTCTTGCAGGCTGTGTTCATTTGTTTTTCTTCTTCTTTCTTTAGATTTCTCTTCTCGCTTCATTTCATTCATTTGATCCTCAATCGCTGATACTCTTTCTTCCAGTTGATCAAGTCGGTTACTGAAGCTTGCGCATTTGTCACATATTTCTCGTGTCATGGTTTTCATCTCTGTCAGTTCGTTTATGGCCTTCTCTGCATTAATTATTCCAGTTATTAATTCTTCCAGTCTTTTTTCAAGATTTTTAGTTTCTTTGCACTGGGTTCATAATTCCTCCTTTAGCTCTGAGAAGTTTGATGGACTGAAGCCTTCTTCTCTCATCTCGTCAAAGTCATTCTCCGTCCAGCTTTGATCCGTTGCTGGCGATGAGCTGCGTTCCTTTGCAGCGGGAGATGCGCTCTTATTTTTTGAATTCCCAGCTTTTCTGCCCTGCTTTTTCCCCATCTTTGTTGTTTTATCTGCCTCTGGTCTTGGTGATGGTGACATACTGATGGGGTTTTGGTGTGGGTGTCCTTCCTGCTTGTTAGTTTTCCTTCTAACAGTCAGGACCCTCATCTGTAGGTCTGTTGGAGATTGCCTGAGGTCCACTCCAGACCCTGTTTGCCTGGGTATCAGCAGCAGAGGCTGCAGAAGATGGAATATTGCTGAACAGCAAGTGTACCTGTCTGATTCTTGCTTTGGAAGCTTCCTCTCAGGGAGGTACTCCACCGTGTGAGGTGTGGGGTGTTGGTCTGCCCATAGTGGGGGATGTCTCCCAGTTAGGCTACTCAGGGGTCAGGGACCCACTTGAGCAGGCAGTCTGTCCGTTCTCAGATCTCACCCTCCATGTTGGGAGATCCACTGCTCTCTTCAAAGCTGTCAGACAGAGTCGTTTGAGGTCTGCAGAGGTTTCTGCTGCTTTTGTTGTTGTTGTTGTTGTTGTTGTTTAGCTGTGCCCTATCCCCAGAGGTGGAGTCTACAGAGACAGGCAGGCCTCCTTGAGCTGCTGTGAGCTCCACCCAGTTCCAGCTTCCCAGTGGCTTTGTTTACCTACTTAAGCCTCAGCAATGGGGGGGCGCCTCTCCCCCAGCCTCACTGCTGCCCTGCTATTAGATCGCAGACTGCTGTTCTAGCAATGAGGGAGGCTACATGGGCATGGGACCCTCCCAGCCAGGTGTGGGATATAATCTCCTGGTGTGCCCGTTTGCTAAGCCCCTTGGTAAAGCGCAGTATTGGGGTGGGAGTTACCTGATTTTCCAGATATTGTGTGTGTCAGTTCCCCTGGCTAGGAAAAGGGATTCCTTTCCCCCTTGTGCTTCCCAGGTGAGGCGATGCCTCGCCCTGCTTCAGCTCTCGCTGGTCGGGCTGCAGCAGCTGACCAGCACCGATTGTCCGGCACTCCCTAGTGAGATGAACCCAGTACCTCTGTTGAAAATGCAGAAATCACCTGTCTTCTGTGTCACTCGCACAGGAAGCTGGAGACTGGAGCTGTTCCTATTCGGCCATCTTGCTCCGCCCCATATGATGTTTTTTCTAAGCCATACGGAAATTGAATACATCAAGCCCCTTTACCTTTAAATAATTCAATGTGTATTTCCTGAGAGATATTCGCTTACATAATCACAGCAGAGTTATCTAATTCAGGAAGCTTAACATTAACATAAAATTTTAATCTCATCTATGTCCATAGTCTAATTTTTCCAATTGGCCTAAAAATGTCTTTTGTATCATAATTTTTTTCCCTCCAATAGATTCAGTGCTGAATCAGGTATTTCACTGGTCATCTTTCTTTAGTCTGCTTTAATCTGGGACATTGCCACAGCCTTTCTTTCTGTTCTTTCTTTCTGTTCTTTCTTTCTTTCTTTCTTTCTTTCTTTCTTTCTTTCTTTCTTTCTCTCTTTCTCTCTTTTAAATGGCATTGACATTTTAAAGAATACAGTTCCTTTCTCCTTTTTCTAACAGAAAATATCTAATTTTCAGTTTTTTGAAGTTTTCTCATAATTACATTTATGTTACACATCCAGCCAGAATACCCCGTGAGTAATATTGTGTTCTTCTCGTAGTATCATATCCTGGAAATACAAAATATTTATTTGCCCAGGGTGCAATAGCTCACTCCTGCAATCCCAGTACTTTGGGAAGCTGAGGCGAGCAGATCACATGAGGTCAGGAGTTCGAGGCCACCCTGGCCCACATGGTGAAACTCCATCTCTACTAAAAATATAAAAATTAATTGGGTGTGGTGGTGCATGCCTGTAATCCCAGCTACTTGAGAGTCTGAGGCAAGAGAATCACTTGCACCCAGGAGGCAGAGATTGCAGTGAGTTGAGATTGTGCCACTGCACTCCAACCTGGGTGACAGAGCAATACTCCATCTCAAAGTTAAAAAATTGTTTAAAGTTTATTTGCTGATTTATTTTGTTTACCTAATTGAGGCGTTGTCTGATTTCTACACCGTGTAGATATAATTATTCCCTTGAAACTAATAGGCAATCTGTTGGGAGTCAGTTTAAAAGCATAAAAATATCCTGCTCCTCATCAAAATTCTTCCTTAGATTTAATATCCATTGGTAATTTGGGCCTGGACCAATCTTGACTATGATAGCTATAAAATAATAATTTTCTAACTCCAGCAGTTTCTCCACATTTACCAGTCAGCACCTGGCATTCTACAACAAGCAAGAGTCCTCCTTTTTACTCCGTTTATTCACTTATTTATTTATCTAATTATTAAATAAATTAGTACAGATTCATGGATTCCTATTTTCTTCAATGGTTTATGGTTATACTGTCCTTATGTATTTTGGTATTTAAGTTGTTTGAGTTTTGGGCAACAGGAGCCACTTCCTGCCAGCTCGTATCCTGTGACATGCCCTCAGCATCTTTTTTGACATTTCCTTTCTCATCGGCATAACAAGATGTTTCATTAGCTTCTAGATCTTTCCCTGTCCCAGGCCTACATTTAGTCACTTCTCTGAGGAGAGGAGCCCTTGTTCTTTCAGTAGAGAATGGTATTAGAGGCCAAAATCTGAGTACTAGGTGAGCTCATTGCTACTAGACTTTTTATTCTTCTAGGTCTTTTCAGCAGCTAGAGTTAGGAAATATATGCATGTATATATGTAACTACACAAATACACATATACACTTACAATATGCATATGCACATATGTATACACACATTTACATGAGCACACCTGCATGCATATACACATACATTTATTTTAGAAATGAATTCACACCAATGCTTCCAGTTTAGAGCATACTCTCTTAACCACTACATAATCATTTTGTATGTGCTTTCACAATGGCTGAATTAAAGATGAAAGATAGAATCCAAAGTGAATCAGATAATTTCCTCTGTTCTATTTATGATCACTACAATTCCTGCTGAAAATTTATCCCCCACCCACTTTTGGAAAGCAACACTGTGTGTCCTTGAAGATTTAATTTTGCCTTTGCTCATGTCTGAGCTCCTTCTCCATGCAAGACTGACAGGAGTTGAGAGGACAGAGCCTGAATTTCTCCTAGAATTTAGAGCTTATGATGACCAACTATTTTAAATACTCTTAGGTAATCTACATAAATTACCCCAAGTCCCAAGACAGCAGATAGCCTGTCCACCAAAGGCATAAGCTGGTACTGAGAGGTTGATGAAAACTGAAGGCATTAGGCAAAGTCTCTTTCAGGTTAGAATGCAAGAATGGTGGTAGCAAAGGAAGATGGAGTCCCCCAGGTCTTTAGGTGCTGGAATGTGGGGGAAGATGCAGTCCCCAGAGATGGACACAAGGTGGCTCAGTGAGCATGTTCCCTGGTGCGCCACATCTCCCTAGAAGGAAAAAAATAACTCTGTTCAGCAGCAGGCAGTCATTGGACGTTATGGCAGCCACCCAGCCAATCCTTGCAAGCTCAGCAAGACAGCCTAGAGTGAATGCATTCAGCCCGCCTAAAGGGTGATTACCCTAATCCCATGGACCATACCTGGGTGCAACATAAGCCTTCAGGGGAGTCACATTAACTGGTACGCATTGGTTCGAGCTTTTCTTTATGACAGTTGTGCTGAGGGAGGAGTATGTCATGACTTTGGAACAAGAGACCTGTGCTCTAGTCCTAGCTCTGCTGATAAATGTGTGGTCTTGTATCATGATATCATATACAAGATATGACCTCTCTGAGCATCAGATTCTTCATTTATAAAGCTAAAAGAGTACAAGATTGTTACATTAATTTGATATAATAAATGTAAAACCCATGCATGTAGTTAAGTCTTAGATAAATGTAGACTTTGTTGAGAACAATATAAAAGGTCATAATATGTAATATATGCTAAATCCTTAGATATGTCCCTAAGTAAAATAGTCTAGACTGCTTTATAGAAGGCCTTAGAGTCTGATATCAGGAGAGAACTGAACTGGACCAAATACACAACGATTCTTTTTAGGTGATTTCTTGGTGTGGATTGGCTAACAGCTAACAAGACTGTTTCTATGCCCATCAGCCAGAATTTTGTAGCAGTGTAATGCTTTGGATTCTTGTTTTTTGAGACTGAAGTTTTAGCTGCTTTTGTAACTGAAAACATACCCACTCTTGGTCCATTGTTATGCTAAGAACACCTGAAATACTGTATTTTCTTTGGAACTTAAATTGCCAGATATGGTGCGGTCAAGGGCTGAAACTAAATCCAAGCAGCCTCTTGCCAAGGTATGCTCTGAGTCAGTCTGCTGCCATCACAAGCCGCGTTTTCCCTCAGAGTTGGCATCCCTCCAGTTTTCCCTGCCCTTGATCACACATCCACAAACCACCCAGCATGGCTGGTTCCTCCTACCATTTCATGATTGCTGACAGGTAGAATATGGCTTTTGTTCTTTTCCTACTCATGAACTCAAATACCAGAGCTGCTGATAGATGTTGTGGCAGATTCATTTTGGAACACCACATTTCCTAGCAATGGGTCACAGGAGGAGAATGTCTCAAGCCTATAGCCTCAAAACCCCTCTACTCTGGAAGTGCGATTGCCCCAACCCAGATGCTTTCTCAGGCGACACAGGACAAGTACATCCCTCACCTTGCTGTAAGGAGATGGGAATGGAAGAGACTATGAATGGTGGAGAGCAAGTCCCACCTAAAAGCATTGACAGTGGGTTATTTTTTAAACATCGTACTGCAGCACACCAACATGGCACAAGTATACATATGTAACAAACCTGCACGTTATGCACATGTACCCTAGAACTTAAAGTACAATAATAAAAAAAAAAAAAAAAAACATCGTACTGGTCAAAACAAGTGAGTCATCATATTTGTGACTCCTACCCAATGCTTGCCCTTTGCAGAGCTTGACACAAGGAAGACATGTTAGGGAAGTCAAAGATAAATCCTTCTCTTGGCTGTGCTACCAACAGGCTCTGAGACCTACAGCAGTCACTCGACATCTCTGGGCCCAGTTTCTTCTTCAGTAAGATGAGGACAGGAAGCCTCAGGTGGACATGCAGGCCCTCTACCATCTTGTGAGTCTCAAATTCCAGATTGGTGCCAACCTACCTTTCCAGTCTAAGCTCCTGTCTGCTGGTTGACCGAGGTTTAGGGAGACCTGAAGCTAATACAATTTATGGTGCCCTCTTCATGAAAAATCATAAAAAGTAAGTCAATAGTGAATATTTATTCAGAATGAGAAAAGAAAAATGCAAAAATATCAACTTTAAAAAGCCAACAAATACCAGAAATATCACAAAACCCAGAAAGAAATAACGGATTTGTCTGAATTGGTATCAATAACATAAGATTTGTATTGATGTTCTACCAAACCTCCCTAAATGCTTGTATTCTATATTTTTGGCTGCATAATCTGTTTCTTTTTATGACAAGATTCTGTAATATCCTTTCCTACAGAGAAACTAGAAAGATCATTCCATTATTCCTGTAACATGGTTAATCAAAATTTGTTTATTATTAATGATAATTGAGAGAATTTCTTTCAGCTTCACAACTTATTATTTACAATATCATGTACATGTTTAGTATTACCAAATTTGGGAAGCTCCTCTATCCAGTGTCTTTCACATATGAGCTGTAAGATTGCAGGCATTCATGTTGCCTTGAGCAGAGACTAATCTGAAATGCTCTTTAAATTGATGACACTCATTAATTAGGGCCTTGGGAGGGCATCTACTTTTACTACCTCACACTAGATACCCCACAGCCCCACCTTCATGCACACTGAATGTCTCACCTGTTCCTAACACACGACAACCTTCTACAACTCTGTGGCTTTGCAGATGCCGATCCCTCACTGAATTGCCTTTCCTTTCTCCTCTCCCATACCCTTTCTCCAGAGTCCAAGCAGATTCAGTCATCACTCCTCTGCACTGTACCTGCCTTGTACTCATAAGGCTAGTAGAGAACCCTTCCCTTAGTGTTGTAGTTCTGTTTGTCTACCTTCCCCACTAAACTTAGATTCCCTTAATTAAAGGAAGGCAATGATTCTCTCCATCTGTCTAGCACCAGGAATAGGACAGAAAAAGATGCTTGATAAGTATATCACAAATAGGAATTCCTCAACAACACAGATGCAAGGAGTGCCACAATTCTTTACCTTTCTACAAGAATCCTTACTCTTCTCTGATTTCTCAATTGTCAATTGATGATTTTTTTTAAAAAACATACAGTGTTAGTGATTTATTGGGGCATCTTTCTCCTCCCTTGGACTCAGGCAGTTCATGAAAATGGGAGCTCACCCTAAGGCCACTAGTCAGAATTAGTTATCCTGGACACCATTTCTCCTTCTGCCACCCTAGGAGGGTGATGGAGTTGTAGTCCTCTCCTCTCACCTCTAGCCTGGCCCTCAGGGATCCCTTTCCCTGACTTCAAAATGGCAGCACTGAGGACAACCATTTAAATCACCTAGGTAGCTATCTTCTTTCCAAAGTGCTATCATCTTTAGGAGGTGCAAATGTGAGCAGGCAGCAGGTCTGTACCAACTGCAGGACATTTCAGGCTCAGTTCCTTCAAGGCCCTAGATATCTTCCCAGAAGGACTGAGTAAAGAAGTCATCAAACTTGTGTATCGCCACCAGCCTCAGAGAAAAAAAGAAAAGGAAGGAAGGAAGGAAGGAGGAAGGGAGGGAGGGAGGAAGGGAAAGAAGGAAGGAAGGAAGGAAGGAAGGAAGGAAGGAAGGAAGGAAGGAGAGGAGAGGAATGGAGGGATAAAGAGACAGTGGGGAAGAGCAAGAGGGGAGAGGAAGAGGGGGGAAGATAAGACTGTCTTGGTCAAAGAAGTGCAGAAATTCGTAACACTGAAGTCTGGTTGCCCTCCCTCTATGGATGAAAGATGCGATTACTTCTTCATCCATTTTCTAATGAGTCTGCTCAAGCAAGAAGGTACTAATACTAATAACAATATAAGGCACAGGTTAATTTCTACATTAACTTATTAATGCATCGACCTGCCACAAACGTTTATTGAAGAATCAATCAATGAATGAGTTTTCATAGTTCATTATCATGAATCTGTTTTTGTTTTAAATGACATAAATATCATTTTGGGAATAATAAAACGATGTCCTCCTCTTCACAGGTACATAATTGCACACGTAAGAACAAAGATTCAGAGCCATTTTTTTACTGCACTGGGAAAACAGAGCAGACTTGTTCATTTCTGCTACAATGATGGAGTTTCCTACCCTGCTTCAGAAAACAACTTTCAGTACACTGTGTATTTTATAGAAAGTGGTTAAGGCTGATGAACTTGCATTCGACTCCTACTGGCTAACCTCAAACGATCTTCTTATACAAGGAAAAACAAAACAAAAAACTGTTTTCTTCTAAATCAGACGGAGCCCCTTTAAGACAGGCTGAATTACAATGCCTAATGCTCCTCATCAAAAGACACTAACAGATTTCCAGAGCAAAGGGCACCCCTGATCTAATGTATTCTTCCAAGGGAGGTTGATGTTTGTAGTCTAAGGAAGAAATGGAAATTTCACTCCCTCACATCATCTGGTCATTAACTTATGTAGCAGAACAAAATAGCCCACCAAGCTCTGTACTAGTTAGCAGGACTTATTTAAATTCCTGTCCTCCCCATCCCCCTTTTTATAACCCACAGCAAATTACCAGTATTGATAAACCATTAGAAAATAAAATAAGAGACAATTTTATTGACAGCTAAATGAAGTAATGCCTGGGTTGTGTTGGTTTTCAGCAATTGAGCTTTTTGTATTCATTAAAACTCTACAAGCAGCATGTGTTAAATTTTTGATATATGCAGTGCACACTGAAATCTTTATCTACATTAACTGAGACACCAATTTGCACCCCTGTTGCACCCTAATAGGCTGATTTATTGTGGTTTCCCAAGGCCTATTAATGAAAGAGCTTGGAGTTTTTTAGTGGCCTAAATCAATTTCATTTTTGGATGCAGCAGAACTTGTCAAGGTCCATGTCTCTCATTTCCACTTTTGTCAATGGGGATGGATAGTGTGAGCTCTTGTGTTGTTTGCAGCTGCCAGGCACTTGACAGATTGGCAAGTAAGCTGGGGACTACTTGGACATCTGCACAAACTCAGTAAGTGGAAAGACAAAGAAATGCCTTGGGATTCCCAAACTATCTTCAAGGGGGAGAAGTGCCTACACAAAACTGTTTATACAATAAAAAACAAAAACAAACCCCACAAAGCTGAGGATAAACATAAACCTAGACAAGCAATCCTCCCTCTCTACGATTATTAGCAAATACTTGACCCACCTCCTTGGATGTTTTGAATTATCTTACTTCCCTATTTGAACTTCAGCTTTAGGGAGCGGGCATTTAGTTTTGTTCACTGATGTATCCTAAGCACCTAGAATAGAGTCTGAGCTCAATAAATAATATCAATGGATAGACTTTCACACAACAAGGAAAAAAGAAAATTTTCATTGAATGATTACTTTTTTTAACCAATGATTGTTACCATGAAGATCATACGGTCTTTGAGAATCTGATGAGAACTATGATCTCTCTCTCTTTCCAGAAAAAATGTTTGGCTATTCACGAACATTACACTTTTCATGCAATTTCAGACCTTCCTAAAATCCCAAGGGTTGACCTCGGGGTCACATACCCTGTGGTCCACACAATGCCAAGACACTGGATTGTTTCGTTGCTATAGTTGGGTGTGGGGGAGAAAATGATATGCAGAGTGTGGGAGAGAATAAACTGATCCAGTTGGATAGGATGATCTTCACTTGCTGTTCTTAGAAATATCCTAACTTAGTGTCAAGCAAACCATCCAAGGATTAATTTGATATACTAATCACTGTTCGCAGCCCAGAAAATATTAAAAAGATAATGAGCAAATTTGTTAAAAGCCACATAAAATTTTCTTCCTTTCTCCTCCAGATTCATTAGTTGATTTGTTCCCTAGGGTGATGGAGTTAAACAGTTCTTCTTTGGTATTGCTTCCTCTTTATGTTAGGAGTTCAGAATATTCAGGAGCAGAACTTCTTATTCTGAAGCAGACATCTCAGAATTAAATTATCCCATAATCTTGCTACCTCAAAGTTTGGCATATAAATCCCAAAGGCCTCTGAATGCTCACCTAAATGTGAGGAGTCACAGAAGGAACAGGCAGCTGCCCTGCCTACGAGATGAAGATAATGCTGCTGGGTTTAACAAATCATGACTGTTTGCCTTGCTTTTATTTTTAAGGCATTTTTGAGCAAATCCATCAATTGATCAGATCGATTCTATAACATATACTCTCTAAGTTAGGTTTATTTTTGTTATGCAGTTTGAGTCCTCAGAAGTCTGAAAGGCCACTTATTATCCCAATCTGCACTCTTAGATGATCATCATTATGTTTCATCACATATCAGGAAAATATGATCTAGAGTCAAAATTTTCCATCAAGGTTATGAAACAGTCTATTATGAAATCCTAATTGTTTGGCAGAATTCTGACAAGAAATACACAGACCCAAAATTTAGGAGAAAATTTCACTGAAAAAATTAATACATCCTTTACTAGGCCCTGAATGTTACTTTCATAATAAGAGGAAGCTTTTCATATTCAGGCAAATACTGTTGTAAATTTGAGCTATGCCCGTAATTGGCTAGGCAATTTCAATCTACATGCCTAATTATTTTTGTCTTTGATTTCCTTACCTTTAAAACAAGGATAATAATAGTTATTTTTAAAGTCATTGGAAGAATTAAGCATAATTATGTCTATAATGCACAGGCAAGGACCCAAAAGCACAAAACGTACATTCGAGAAACAGACGACGTTGCCTTCCTGAAACCACCAAGGGAACCAAGAACAAGCTGAATAGGAAAAGCAAAAGAGGACCTACAGGCTGGTCGGGGGACTGACACAACATTGGTGGACTGTCAAGTCTTCAAAACTAAATCAATGGCTACCAAAAAATACTGAGATTTTCCTTCCAAGACTGTGTTTTTGGAGAGCTAGGTGGAGATGAAAACATGGCTTCTAGTAATAGATGAGGGTGGCAACAGGAAATTTATGACAGAAGAGGCAAGACAGTTGAAGGAAACTCAAATATTAAAAATAAAATCAAGATTCCACTTTTTGGCAATAATAAAGTTTGGAAAAATCCTTTTAGAATGAAAGACAAATACTATTGAGGCCAAGAAAGCCATCAATATGCATTCTCAGAAGGACAAACACTGCAGTAAGCACTCAAAGTGAATAAAAATACATCCAATTCACAAGAAACACCATGGGCCCAAAGCCAGAAACTATTATTATTATTTTTTTCATATGACATTAAATTTAGCCAACTGGAATTCTTTCTTAAAAACAACATTCTATTTACCTTTTCAAATGAAGCATTTGAATTTAACGGGAAATGTGCACTTAATCATAGGAATGGAACCCTCTGTCCTTGCCTTGGTTATTCTTAGAGGAGCAAGAACGCATTGTGGCAAATATTTCTCAGGTATGAATAACTGGGGCATGCATGGGTTAAAGAGCAGAAATGTTTCTACTTCCAACAGGGAATGCCCAGTGGTGAATCTTCTCTGAAAGGAGGCCACTAATCTTGTCTATGAGGATGAAACAGATCAAGAGAAAAGGCATTGTTGTGGAATAAATGACTGGTATAATTAACAGCGTGGTTAAGGAAGAACTTAGTTGTCAAAGGACAAAAGAATCAGCAGCAAGTCTAAGCAATGAAACAATGTGCCATGGGCAGTTTCTCAAATTCCTGCTTACTTTAGGAAATTATGATGGGCTAATCAAAGAACACCCTGATCCTATAATAGTCAGGGAGAATAAAGGGACTAGTGAAGGACAAAAGAACCCAAATAACTCATTTCTAGGACAACAACTAACTCTATTGCTAAGAGCACCAGCAGGTTAATTAAGAAGTCTGTTACTGATGAGGCCGGCACATTTTCATCTCCAGAAGATACTGCTCATTAATACATCAGCAAAACTAATAGTTGCTGAATAATAGCATGCTTTTCTGGAAGGGAGGATGTGAGGGATGTCTCCTTAGCTCAGAGAAAGACAAGTCTCTCTTTGTGCACCCTACCCACCATATTCTTATACTAACAAAAAATATTAATAGCTCTATCACTACTTGTATCAGTTGTCCACCTATGAAGTCACCGGATGGAAAATTCAGATTCTCACATTTCATTAGTATTAACCTATTCTATGCTTTTATCTTAGGGAGCTAAAATGAAAGCTATTGACTGTAAAATATTCATAAACTGTGCTATGAGTTGGATGTGGTTTGTCCCTGCCAAAACTCATGAAATTTAATTGCCATTGTAATTCTGTTGGGAGGTGGAGCCTTTAAGAGGTAGGACCAGATAAGAGGCATTTCAGTCAAAGGGGATCTTCCCTTGTGTGTGTCTTGGTGCTGTTCTCAGGTAGCGAGTGAGTTCTCACCTTCACAATACTGGATTCGTTCTCACAGGAATCAATTAGTTCTTTCAGGAACAGGTTGGCTCCTTCACATGTGTTTGCTTTCCCTTTGACCTTCTACCCTGTTATGGGGCAGCAGAAAATCCCTCACCAGAAGCCAGCACCATGCCTTTGAACTTCCCAGCCAGAAGAACCATAAGCCAAATAAACTTCTTTTCTTTATAAATTATCCAGCCTCATATATTTTGTTAAAATAAAACAAAATGGACTAAGACCAAAAATTGGTACTGAGGAGTGGGGTGATGTCATAAAGATACCTAAAAATGGGGAATTAAGTAATGGGCAGAGGTTGGAAGAGTTTGGAGGAGTAAGCAAAGAAAAGTCTATGTTGCCATGAATGGAATGTTAAGGGGGTTCTGGTGAGGGCTCAGAAGAATACAAAAAAATGTGGGAGAGTTTGAAACTTCTTAGACATTGGTTAAGTGGTTGGGACCAAAATGTTGATAGAAATATGGACAATAAAGGCCATTCTGATGATGTCTTTGATGGAAATAAAGAACAAGGTATTGGAAACTAGAGAAAAGGCCATCCTTGTTACACTTTGCTTGTTAAAGTAAAGAATTTGACTGCATTCTGCACATGTTCTAGGGTTTTGCGGAAGGCCAATCTTAAGAGCAATGTAATAGCATATCTGGCAGAAGAAATTTCTAAGAAACATAGTGCTCAGGCTGCTGCATGGTTATTTCTTACTGCTTACAGTGAGCTGCTAATAGAAAGGAAAGCAGAGTAAAAAGATATGGAAGATTTATGGTCTGTCCATGTGGTAGAGAATAAAAGAACATTTTCAGGAGAGGAATTCAAGGGTGCAGCTGGAGCCACCAGCTGCTAAGGAGACTAGCACTGATAAAATTAAAAAAAAAAAAAAAAAGTTGCCAATCCTCAAGACGATAGGAAAAAGATCCTATAGGTATTTTTGAAATATTTGAGGCCATCTCTCCCATCACAGACCCAGAGACCTTGGAGGAGAGAATGGTTTTGGGAGTGAAACCTGGGGCACCACTGTTCTGTGGTGCCTCAGGCTGCTGTCCCTTGCAATCTAGCTGCTGCAATTGGAGCAGCCATGGCTCAAACAGCCCTAGGTATGGCTCAGGCTACCACTCTGGAGGGTGCAAGTGTAAGCCTTGGTGACATCCACGTCCTCATGATGTTAATTCTGCAGGCCCACAGAATGCGAGAGCTATGGAGATGTGGCTTTCTCCATTGAGATTTCAAAGGATATATGAAAAAGCCTGTGGGCCCAGGCAAAGTCTTATCACAGGTATAGAGTCACTGCACAGAACCTCTATTTAGGGACTGCCAACAAGAAATGTGGGGTTGAAAATGCCACAAAGAGTACCCACTGGGGCAATGCCTAGTGAAACCACAGGATTAAGCTGCTGCTGGGACACCAGAATTTTAGAGCCACCAGCAGCATGCAACCTAAGCCTGAAAAAGCTGCAGGCAGTCAACTCCAACCTATGAGAACAGCCATGTGGGCTGCACCCAGTAAAGAAATGGGGCTGGATCCTTCATGAATAGATTAATGACACCCTGTGAGGGTGAGTGAGGTCTCACTCTTGTGGGGAATAGGTGTATTCCCAGGAAAGTAGGTTGTTAAGAAGCATCTGGCTTCCTCAGTTTCTCACTGTTTCTTCTGTTCTTGACATATGATCTTTTTGCATACACCCACTCACCTTCTACTTTCTGTCATGAGTTGAAGCAGCATGAGGCCCTCACCAGATGCAGCTGCCCAATCTCGAAATTTCCAGCCACCAGAATCATGAGCGAAATAAGCATCTTTTCTTTATAAATTACTCAGTTTCAGATATTCTGTTATAATAAAAAGAAATGGACTAAGACAAACTAAGTTATATCATGGTGAATGCTTTTGGTTGCAAGAAACAGAAACTCCAACTTAACCTTAAGAAATTTATTCTTGCTTTTGCCAAATGTAAGACATCAGTTGTAACACACATCATCATTTTATGAAGTACTACAAAAAACCTGTTTAATTTAATTAAACTGACACAATGCTAGCAACTTAAAATTTTATTTTATACCTATTGCAAGAGAAATGAAAAATGTGTTTAGATGTATATTTTATATATCACATATATATTATAAATACATATATCTACACAACCATAAATCAAAATACGTTTTGATACACGCAGTCATACACACATGCACGCACACACAAACACACACACAATAAAATGTCTTCACTTTCAGAGTCTGAATCTTCAAACTCACTTCTAAAATTCAGAGCCATAAATATTGATGCTTTTTCCTCCCAATATCATCCTCTGTAGTATCAAAAGTACTGGTGATGCAACATTTCTTAAAAGATTGACCCACTATTGCCACTTGGATTTCCTTCTAAGCACTGATGATTATTATGCAAATTTAGATGCTGATACTTTCTTTATCTTTTCAGAAGATGTCAATGGAAAGTTTTCAGACAGAAAGCAGTATTCTTACCCTAATACTCTTCCATGGTTTGTTGACTGAACTGTCAAGGGGCTGCAGTTATCAGTCATATCACAGGGAATAGCAATCAAGTTGACACATGCATAGGCAATGACACCTATGTGAGGATGGCCCCTGGCCAACAGTGATGGTAAGGTATTACCATGGCAAAATATGTTCTGATTTCAGAGATGTTGAACTAATAAAAGAAAGTATAACTTAGAATCAGTGAAATTACATTTTCTTACTTAACAAGAAATCTGAAGATATCCTGTTTCTGGGTAGGTTAATCCAGTGGCTCAATATCACCTTTTTGCTCAACCATCCTCAGCATGGTTTCCTGTGCTCATCTCACTGCTTTCATGGACCCAGAAGGCATCAGAGTTTCAGGTGTCATAAGGAAACACGATATTCAGAGGAACAGGAGAGAGTATGGTGCTCCCAAGTGTCTCTTTTTATCGGCAAGCAAAACAATCCCTTTGGAGAACATTCTAGTCACATAGGAAGAAGAAAAAGAATGTATACCATTGTTCAGCTCTATTCCTTACTTTTGCAGAAATTGTCAATTAAAATGTTAACAAATCTTCAGGTTTGTCAAAAAATATAAGAAAGTTAGATTTTTCTGTGGCATACTCTGACTTTAAAACTTGCCTATAATCTGTCAGTCTCCATGCTGTTCCATGTTGCCCACATACACCTTGGAAATTAAAACAGCTTCGGTCCCAAAGTATTCAACAGTAGCCTAGGTCTAGGGGAATCCTGAATAGCAACACCTCCAGCAATTTTGCAAATGGAGCCTACATCTAGTTCTATGCGTCTGAAGGACTGTGCAATACCAGCGGAGACATAGCTGGCCTCCAAGCAGGGGAAACAAGACCTATGCTAACGGACCCCTGCCTTTAAAATGGGCAGACTACTCAGAGATGGAACACTTTATGAAAGTCTCTTGAGGTTTCACTTGGAATTCCTTAAATTAGAATATCATCTGGGGACATCAAACTTGGCAAGGAGTCTTTGAAGGTACCCCCAGAGCAACTAGGAGTCATTCTAGCAGATGGCTCAGGCCCCACTCTCAGTGCCTGCCTTACTTCAGCTCAATAACCACTTTCCTGTGCACCCCCTTCAACTCCATGGCATCCCTGCCAGTCTCTCCCTAAACAACGCCCCTTCCCTGCCCTTGGTACTATCTCCACTCCTCATCAACTGTCACTTTCTGGCTCCAACCCCCTTTCGTTTGGGCCTTCACTTGCTTCTCATTTGTGTGTGCCAACAGTTGTAAATTTTCCCTCCTGTTTACTTCAGCTATTCCATCATTGTAATTATTCCTGTAGTAACTTATGTAGAGATCTGTCCATTTTCCCCAGATCTTAATCTGGCTTCACTGTAGCTGCATAATCTCCACCACATCTGGAAAAAACTTGACATGTTCCACAACTAAAAATGAGCAGGTATTGGCTTATGGCCTAAACAGGCAAGGTTTTCATAAATGTAAGTAGTAGAAAGAGAAATACTTTCTTTTAAGCATGATTTCCTTCCTTCCTTCTTCCCTCCATTCCTCATTGCCTCCACTTCCTTCTTTTCTTCATCTCCTCCTTCTTAATGAGTCTTATATTTTAAATATTGAAAGTATACAAAAAATTTAGGCCTCTACTTAAAAAATAAGAAAAAAAGAATTAAAATCCAAATTACCATGTTTCCACCACCACAAAAATATTACTATGAATATTTTAGTGTACGCTCTCCCAGTTATTTTTTTTTTCTACTTCCACTTCTACTGATTGATTGATATTTTACATTTTGGTGGTTTTAGTTTTGTCTGGTTGAAATTATCAGGTAGCTTTCTTACATAAAATCAAGTAGTTTTCCTAGATGCATATCTATGAAAATTTAGTTGTAAAAATTATAACATTAATAATTATATACAGCATTCAATTAAAGCAATAATATATATTCTGCCCTTCTATACTGTAATGAAAGACAGGAACATTTTTAGTCACTTGTTTATACTCTCACAGTTCTTTTTCAGTAGTCACTCTGTAAAAATTTGCTGAATGAGTCAATATTCCAAAAGATAAAAATTCAGATACATTAAGTAAGTGCCATTCTCACTAATTTTGAATACTCTTCAATGTTGCTTAACCTAATTTAGATCTCTTACCTGCTCAGATTTGAGTAGAAGACTCCACTTTATCCTAAATATATATAGTTTCTTCCTTAAATTAGAATATCATCTGAGGACATTTACACAGCACCAGGGTTTTAACCCCTTCACAAGTGTCAAAGCCAGAATCTGGCACATAGTATGTACTGAAACATGTTTGTCTTTGCAGCCTTCATTGTGACTGTTACTTCTCTAGGCAAGAATATCTTGTTTTTTAAGTGTCTTGAGGAATCTGTGCTCTTGTTACTTAATTACCCAGGCTCTCTCCCTTACTCCCAGTGTGAAAAGGAAGGATGATTGAATCCATATTTCCATTGGATTGAATCCATGTTTCCACTGAATGAAAAGATATTTAAAACTTGCAGTATTTTCTATTAATAGAATAAACTCCCAAAGCAGAGGGGAAAAAAATTATCTTCTTGAAGAAAACACACAGGCGTACACACATGCACACACACACAAACACACACACACCACACTCCTTACAAGAGGTATTTCCATATCCTGAGTGTTTATATTTCATTTCTCGTGTTAAAATAGACACTAAAAATAAGTTGTGTCAAACAATGCTTAGCATTGCAAAACCAAGTGCCCTACAACTTAGTTTTTAAAAATCCATCTAAATGGAAATTAATGAGATCTCAAAGAGAAATTAAAATCAATTTTACCTAAGCATTCTTGTTTGTATTTTCTTGAGAGTTCTTAGTTTCAGAATTAGATACCCTTTTAGATTTTTCACAAAGTTGTCTAAATTTGCATGCAGCTAAATTTTCTCACATAGACCATGTCGATCAGCAATGAAGAGGTCGGGGAACTGGGCTGGTAATGGCACCCGGTTCTCCTCTCCATGGACTGTTTGTTTGCTATTCTATTTAGCTACTGGATATTCCCCCCATTAAATAAACTAGCAGACAAAAACGACTTTGCTGTATCTGACAAAGCAGTAAAAGGCATTTATTTGATCTGCTAATCCCAAAGCTAAAGTGTGAATGTAGTGGGTTTTCAATCAAATCCTCAATATGCTGAGCAGCCGGCCCAGCACATGCAATTCTTTGAGTCACACAGGCCTGCCTTGGTTTGCAGCTACTGCCTCAATTTCACAGAACCATAGAATTTTAGAGCTGAAAGAGACCTTAGATTATTTGTGACTTGACCTCCTAGCCACTTTAAAACCATTGCTCTAAACCATTGTACTTGGTTAACTTTTCTATTGCTACGTCCTTACGCTCGTTACAACAAATGAAACAAACCTCTGTTCTAGATGCTTTTATGGGGAAGCTTGTTAAAGGGTTGTTTGGAAAGTTTGGGTGAATTTTTGAGCCTTTTACGAACACTGACCAAGAAATTATTTTCTGCAAGTGAGGAAGCTCAGAGGAGAGGAAGAAGGAAAGGAAACCAATCTTTGTTGAGTACCTAATAGGCTCCAGGTGACTGATTTAAACAGCATGTCTTTTGATGCAAGTCTTCAAAGATAACTATTGTCTCCATGTGAAGAAACTGAGACCCAAAGAGTTTAAAAGTGACTTGCTCAACATCTCAGTCAATGAGCAATAAAGCTGAGATTTAAACCCAGGGCTACCAGACTGCAGATAAGGCTAATGTTCCTTTTATTATACTACACTGTTTCCCTTGTTTTATTGAAATATCTAAATAGAAAACACCATGGGCCTCCACATAGCTGCGTAGGCTTGGTCGACACTCCTCTTGAGGTGAATCTTCAAAGCAACTTGCTCAAATACCTAAAGAAAAGGGGCTCATATTTTCTTGTATTTGGCTTCTTGTATTTGGCTACTATCAAAAATCATAGCTTAGCTTGGTCTATCTTTAAACATTCTCAGAACACTTACATTGGCCTACAGTTGGGCAAAGGCATGTAACACAAAGTCTATTTTATAATAAAGTGTTGCAGATCTCATGCAATTTATTGAATATTATACTAAAAGTGAAAAACAGATTGGATGTATAGGTATTGAAAGTACAGTTTCTATTATATTTCTAATGCATATTGCTTTTGCACCATTATAAAGCTGAAAAATCCTGAAGTCAAATTATTGTAAGTCAGGGACCATCTGCAGTTGAATAGCACTGCCTTGTATGGTGGTTCCTTTGCATCAGAAAACAGTGTTTACCAATTTAGAAGCTGTCTAATGTTGTTCTAGGAGTACAAGAAACAAGGCCAGCCAAAAGTAGATGCTGAGTTTCCACAGAGGTTTCTGATAATAAGGCCTTCTCACAGGTAGGCAAGTTGATGGCTGGAGAGCTTTCTGGCAACACAGAAATAGGTTTTATACTGGGGTTCAAGATGGCTCTGAAATCAGTACCATCAACACAGTCTGGTCATTCCTCCACTCCAATTTATACTTAGACAAAAAAAAGAGAGTGACATCTTTCCCCTTACCCCAACCTGCCAGAAAGAAAAAGAAAAGAAAAGAAAAAAAGACAAAGTTAGTTAATGGGATCTCTCCTTTCTGTACCCAGAATTCAGAAACAAACAATAAATATCTTCACATTCTCTTATAGTACTTTGCAAAACTGATGATCACTTGCAACTTTATTTGGATCAGATTCTACCTCATTTCTTTTTGACCCATTTCCACCTCAAATTGGCACAACCACTATCACAAGGTTCAATACAGAAAGCTGCTTGGAAAATGTAAAGTGAAGTCAGCCTAGCTATTGAAAACACCCAGCCAGTCTCCAAATTTATATTGAAAATCGGGGGGGGGCAGAGCAAGATGGCCGAATAGGAGCAGCTCCAGTCTCCAACTCCCAGTGCAAGCAACACAGAAGACCGGTGATTTCTGCATTTTCAACTGAGGTACTGGGGTCATCTCACTAGGGAGTGCCGGACAATCGGTGCTGGTCAGCTGCTGC
>NW_012115466.1:393492-414882 GCF_000951035.1 Colobus angolensis palliatus
ACCAACATGGCACAAGTATACATATGTAACAAACCTGCACGTTATGCACATGTACCCTATAACTTAAAGTATAATAAGAAAAAAAAAAAGAAAATCAAAAGTTGGTAGTAAGGTTGAAGTTATTGAGTACGAATTCTATTCCAATAGTCATTGTCAAATAGGCACTTAATCACCGCATTTCTTCAAGCTTACCACTCAGCTAAGATAAAGTCATGCCAGAACTAAGATAAAGTTCTTACCAGCTAGCGCTCTGTAATACTCACAATAGATCATGCTCTATCAATGAAAAATAATGGTTGTTACCAAGAAAAGGGCTTCTTGTTTATTTATCTTTATATCTTCTCATTCTTTGACACCTCCCTTTTCTGCCCTATTTAAGTCCCTTGCTCACCCTAGGCTGCCTCCTCCCTGGCTTAGTACCACCTGACTCTGGACCACTCCAAACCCTCATCTTTGCCCACATGCCAGGTTTAGTTCTGCTTACCCGTGGAAAGATGAACATCTTCCCTTTTCACCCAGTGAGAGAGTACAGTGGACACTTAGCAATCTCTGCTTCTGGGATTCAGTACTCACTATCTGTGAAAGGATGACCCTTTTACTAAGATAGGTAACTCACTTTACTCAGGATTACTGACTTTTCTTCAATCCTTTTAACTCCTTTCTCAATACATCCAACTGAAGTCAGATCACATGATTTAAAAACCTGGGATGTGTAGCTGGTAAGCAGTAATCTATTTTTCCTCACCCTTTGGAAGTGTTTCTTGTTGATGGTTTTCACTCTGTGACCCAAATAATAAGCGTTCCTCTTATGCAACGGCTGAAACAAACTGAGGAGATTCTGTGCTCACACAGTAGCAGGCATGGTCTTAATCAGAAAATATTCAGCTTATGTTTTTATTTAGCTACAGAAGATGAAGTTGAGAAATTCAAGAAATATGTTGAATGCCAGATAAGAAAAACCATTAATTAGGGGGAGAGAGAGAATTTCTCTTTAAACATTCTTGCTAAATCATTTTGACTGTGAAATGAAAACAGACCACTAGAATATGGAAATATTCAAATTTATGGTTTTATTAGGGTATATTTAGATTTTTCAAACAGTAGGCTATTTTTTCAAAGTTCTTGACTCAGCAAAATAGGAATGCACTTGGCCAACCACTTTTTCCTTCTCCAATTTAGACCCATTTGTGTTACAAATGGAAATTTAATCTGTACATTTATGATACATTTATGATTCATTTGTGCTTAACTTGTCAAAATGTTAAGAGCTGTTTGAAATAAAAGAAGTCTTTGAATTCTGATGCTTACGTAAGTTTTTTCTCCTCAGACTCAGAAAGTTGTGCTTCTGCAGAGAATCAACAATCTGATACCCTATAGGCATATACATCATATATGAGAAATTGCAAAGCTCAAGTAGATCACAGATCTTTTGCTCTTACTTTGAATTTCAATCTACAGGTGTACATATTCAAGTCTTAAATTTAATTTTTTAATTAAATTAAAAATTAATAAATTTAATTTTTTTCAAGCAAATCATGTAAATAGTGATTTTTCTTATATGAAATTCCTAACTTATTATTTTCCCTGCAG
Source organism: Colobus angolensis palliatus (assembly GCF_000951035.1). Classification (NCBI taxonomy): domain Eukaryota; kingdom Metazoa; phylum Chordata; class Mammalia; order Primates; family Cercopithecidae; genus Colobus; species Colobus angolensis. The sequence continues at coordinate 395,083 of NW_012115466.1, forward strand.
GATCACTGTGCAATGTTGTCCAAGCTGTGTACTGCACAAATCTGGGAACCATCATTCTGAAAAACAGCACAATCATTCATAGTGTGTCTGTTTTCTTGCATTCTTAACTCTTGTTTTCTTCAACTCAAATTCAGGCAAGAGCATCATCTAAGAATATCACCAAACTGCAATATCTTATTGACTAGACCAAAATTTTTATCTTGATTTGCCAAATTTGCAAGAACTCAAAGGGGCTTCACCATATTATTCTACCTTGCTTAGTGCCTGGTAAATTTATAATCAGGCTTTGGGTGTAATTCAGTTAATTATTAGATTTTTCTTTGGAGAAGTTCCTTTACCTCTTGGAATCTTAATGTCTCCAGAAGAAAAATCTGGATAACTTTATCTACCTCAGAGAATGTCAGTTGTGTGGAGTTAGCCAATATGCCGAGGTAGGGTCACCTTAAGTGGTCAGTTTGAATGGCCCACAGAGTAAGGGATATGGTTTGGATCTGTGTTCCTACCCAAATCTCATGTTGAACTGTAATCCCTAATATTGGAGGTGGGGCCTAGTGGGAGGTGATTGGATCAGGGGGGTGGATTTTCCCAATAGTGAGTGATTTTTCATGAGATCTGGTTGTTTAAAAGCATGTAGCACCTCCCCGCTCCCCATTACCAGAAAGGGATCCCAATCCAGACCCCAAGAGAAGGTTCTCAGATCTCACCCAAGAAGAATTTGGGGCGAGTCCATAGAGTAAAGTGAAAGCAAGTTTACTAAGAAAGTGAAAGTATAAAAGAATCACTACTCCATAGGCAGAGCTGTGGCTTGAGCTTCTGGCCTAAGGATACTTAGAGTTACTCTTGATTATATGCTAAACAAGAGGTGGATTATTCACAAGTTTTCTGGGAAAGGGATGGGCAATTCCCAGAGACGATGGTTCCTCCCCTTTTTAGACCATATATGGTAACTTCCAGATGTTGCCATGGCATCTGTAAACTGTCATGGTGCTGGTGGGAGTGCCTTTTATCAAGCTAATGCATTATAATTAGCATATAATGAGTAGTAAGGACGACCAGAGGTCACTCTCATCACCATCTTGGTTTTGGTGGGTTTTGGCTGGCTTTCTTATTGCAACCCATTTTATCAGCAAGGTCTTTATGGCCTGTATCTTGTGCCAACCTCCTATCTCATCCTGTGACTAAGAATGCCTAACCTCCCAGGAATGCATCTCAATAAGTCTCAGCCTTATTTTACCCAGTCCCTATTAAAGATGAAGTTGCTCTGGTTCAAACACCTCTGACATCTCACCTTTCATGCTCCTGCTTTGGCCATGTAAGATATGCCTGTTTCTCCTTCTCCTTCTTCCATGACTATAAGTTTCCTGAAGCCTCCCCAGAAGCAGAAGCCACTATGTTTTCAGTACAGCCTGCAAAACTATAAGCCAATGAAACCTCTTTTCTTTATAAATTACCCAGTCTCAGGTATTTCTTTATAGCAGTGTGAAAATGGGCTAATACAGATTTTGGTTCCAAGGAGTGGGGCATTGTTTTAAAGATACCTGAAAATGTAGAAGCAGTTTTAGAATTGGATAATGGGAAGAGTTTGGAACAGTTTGGAGGGCTCAGTAAACAGGAAGATGAGGGAAAGTTTGGAACTTCCAAGAGACTTCTTAAATTGCTGTGACCAAAATGCTAATAGTGATGTGGACAATGAAGTCCAGGCTGAGAAGTTCTCAGATGGAAATGTGAAACTTATTGGGAGCTGAAACAAAGGTCACTTTTGTTATATTTTAGCAAAGAATTTGGAGGCATTGTGACCCTACCCCAAGGATCTGTGAAACTTTGAACTTGAGAGAGATGATTTGGGATATCTGGCAGAAGAAATTTCTGAGCAGCACAGCATTCAGATGTCACCTGGCTACTTCTAACAACCTACACTCATATATATGAGCAAAGGAATTACCTGAAATTGGAACTTATATTAAAAAAAAAAAAAAGCATAGCATACAAGTTTGGAAATTTTGCAGCCTGGCCATGTGTTAGAAAAGAAAAGCCCATTTTCAGGGGAGAAATTCGAGCAGGCTGCAGAAATTTGTATAACTAAAGGGAAGGCAAATGCTAATAGCCAAGACAATGGGGAAAAAGCCTTGAAGCCATTTTAGAGACTTTCATGGCAGCTCCTCCCATCACAGGCCCAGAGGCCTAAGAGGACTGAATGGTTTCCTGGACAGACCCAGGGCCCCACTGCCCTTTGCAGTCTCAGAACACAGCTCCCTGCATCCCAGTTGCTCCAACTCCAGCCATGGTTAAAAGTGGCCAAGGTACAGCTTGGGCCCCTGCTTCAGAGGATGCAAGTCATAAGCCTAGGTGGCTTCCATGTGGTGTTAAGCCTGTGGGTGCACAAAGTGCAAGAGTTGAGGCTTGGGAGCCTCCACCTAGATTTCAGAGGATGTATGGAAACACCAGAAATGTCTAGGCAGAAGCCTGCTGCAAGGGTGGAGCCCTCATGGAAAACCTCTACTAGGTCAGTGCAGAGGAGAAATGTGGGGTTGGGTCCCCCACACAAAGTCCCCACTGGGGCACTTCTTAATGGAGCTATGAGAAAACGGCCACCATCTTCCAGATCCCAGAATGACAGATCCACCAACAGGTTGCACCTTGCACCTGGAGAAGCCACAGGTACTCAACATCAGCCCTTGAGAACAGCCTCAGGGGCTGAACCCTACAAAGCCAAAGGCATAGAGCTGCAGAAGGCTCCAAGAGCCTACATCTCACACCAGTGTGCCCTGGCTGTGGGGCATGGAAGTCAAAGGAGGTGATTTTTGTGCTTTTAGATTTAATAATTGCCCTGCTGGGTTTGGACTTGAGTGGGCCTGCAGCTCCTTTCTTTTGGCCGATTTCTCCCTTTTGGAATGGGAGTGTTTACCCAATGCTTATACCCCAATTGTATCTTAGGAGTAACTAACTTGTTTTTAATTTTACAGGCTCATAGGCAGCAGGGACTTGTCTCACATAAAACTTTGAACTGTGGACTTTGGAGTAAGTGATGAAATGAGCTAAGGCTTTGGGGAACTTAGGGGTAATACATTATTGGGAAAACATGATTGTATTTTGAAATGTGAGAAGGATATGAGATTTGGGAGGGGCTGGCGCAGAATGATACGGTTTAGATCTGTGACCCTGCCCAAATCTCATATTGAATTGTAATCCTCCCTATTGCTGGAGGTAGGGCCTAGTGGGAGGTGATTGGATCATGGGGGTGGATTTTCCTCTTGGTACTACATTGCAACGGTGAGTAAGTTATCATGAGATCTAGTTATTTAAAAGTGTATAGCATCTCCCCTACCCTCTTGCTCCTGCTCTGGCCATGTAAGATGTGCTTGCTTCTCCTTCACCTTCTGCCATGATTATAAATTTCCTGAGGCCTCCCCAGAAGCAGAAGCCTCTATGCTTCCTGTACATACTACAGAACTATAAGCCAATTAAACCTCTATTATTTATAAATTATCCAGTCTCAGATATTTCTTTATAGTATTGCAAGAATAGACTAATACAGTAAGTCACAGAGAATGAGGAAGGAGTCTGTGCTTGGAACTGTCAGGTAGAAGGAGGGGGTAGGTCAGAAACTCTTTGGAGATGGCCAATTGGTGTAGCAAAACTGGGCTGACTGATGGTGGAATAGAGACTGGTGTTAGGTCGGGGCAAAGTGTTCGAGGACAGGACCAGATACCAGTGAGTAAAATAGGAGCTGTGAATGCTGAGGAGCTGCAGGGCTTTCCTTCCACACGAGACCTAGCTCGCCTTGCTGAACTGGTGGCAGACTTGTTAAAAAGGCTGAATAAGGGGAGACAATTATAAGAGTTAAAGAATATGATGCTTTTAATGCTCCCTGCATAGTCTTGAACTTAACAAGAGATCAACAGATATTAATTCCCTTTAGCCCTTTGTAGGGCATAGATTCATTTCATTTGGGGTAGGGAGATGAGGGGGGACCATTATGTAGGACGTAATTCATGAACACAATGGGCATATGCTGGGTATTTCGGTCCTCCCTACGTTGTTTCATTTTGGAGTCCGCCTTGCCTCACTTTATCTGGAGGACTCTTGAGGACCTCAAAATCATGTGATACTGCAGCGACAACCACAGTAGAAGAAACGTAATCTAAGCTGACCAGCATATCCTTTCTCACGGGATACATATTGGTCTAATAGTGGGCATGATCCAAACAGAGTCACTCAGAGCACTTTTGCAGCAACTAATTGGATGCTGAGAGAGAAAATATCTCTGCTTCTGAGAGAGGCCCCACCTGTTAGGGTCCAAATTAAAGGAAAGCAAAGTCTGTAGATTTAGAGAAAGACAGATATCACTGCATCCTATTGTGCCTGAAGCCCTAGACTTTTCAGTTATACAAACAATTCATTCTCTTCTTTTGCTTAAATTAATTTAAATTAGGTATCTCTCCCTTATAATCAATAGATCTGACAACTCTGTAGGGATTATCCTTGGATATTAAACTTTGCCATAGCATATATAAGAAAATATATCATTTCCGTCTTTTCTAAATAGATTTTAATCTAAACTATTTTTAAAAATTCAATTAGGCATTTCTATGCTGTACCATTGAACCAGTTATTGGGATTTTTTAAGAGGCACCCCGGGAACACTCCATATGTTCACCGTATAATAATCCTTGTGTCCTGTGGGAAGATGAGGGCACTGGCGAGAACAGTCCCAGCCAGTGGGAATACCACCAGGCTGATGTGGGCACAGACCCTGTCTGTTCCCAGAATCCCAGGTGCCCTGGCAACTGAGGGAGCATGCAGAGTTGAGATTCAATCTTACCACAGGGCAAGAAAGGCTGCAAGTAAGGGTCCAAATGACTTGTCTTTAAAAAGAAGAGCATAGAGACCTATATCTGGAGCCTGGGCATGGAGTCAGAAAATTGAGAAATTAAAAAGTCAGGAGATAGCAGATTCTATAAGTAGAACAGGAGAGTAGGCATGAGACAAAACCACATCACTGCTGGACCTATATGCCCTCCAAAGTACAGTGTGGATGAAATGAGCTAAGGCTTTGGGGAACTTAGGACTATCGAACTAAAAGGCAAGAACAAGGGCAGACATCCATAGGTCATGCATTGTTAACTAGCCTGTAATTGCAGTGTAACCACACAAATAGAACACATTCTTATAGAGAGTATGTGCTCATCCATTTACTAATTTTTAATACACGTTTTTATTATAATCAATTATATATTACACATTTACCATGTACAGAGTGTGGTGCTAGTAGACGGGATAGAGACAAACACAAGAAGTAGTCTTTGCCTTCCAGGAGCCACAACCTAAACAGGCTTGTCTAGATATAAGCACAGATAGCCAGCGTGTGAAACATTGTATGACAATTAGATGTCACTCCCAAAATTGAAACAGCAAGGGCTACAAAATTTCTAAGGAGGCAGACATTATTCTTGGGTGATCAGAGGAGACTTCCTGGAAGTTGGGGGATAAAGTGGGTGAGTCACGGTGATGAAGGGAGCCGCATGAGTTTGGAAAGCAGACTGAGCTCTGCCACTTGTAGTTATGTGGCTTTGGCATGTATTTAGCTTCTCTGAATCTCATTTTCCTCCTTTGCAAATGAATAATTCTACTTCAAATATCCAAGGTTAGGGTCAAGATGAAATAAAATCACTTAGGTGTGGCTGAGAATAGGCCAGGAGAGGGGAAGGTGCTGCCCAGTGCCCCTGATCCAGCTGAGGGAACACAGCAGGATCCCCATACCACGAGAGGCCTGGACCATGGCTCTGGACTCAAAACAGCCTCAAAGTGGTTCCCAGACGGGCTCAGGAGGGCAAAATGACCTAGAGTGACACAAACAGACCTTGTGAATGGCAGTAAGGGACATCCCAGCAGCTGGTGGGGCAGGAGATCAACAATCCTTCCCATTTCACCTCTGAGTTCTGATAGGATTTACATGATGCTGAGGACCAGATGCCAAAGCCTCCCCGTCCTCCAACAGCTTCATGCTTGGCACCAGCAATATCCCCAAAGAACTTAGATATTCCTCCAAGGAAAATGGGGGCAGAAACCCTGAATTAGCTGAAAACAAGTTCCTGGCACCAGGCAGGGGCTCAAAAATAGGAACCAAGCTATTCAAGAATATGTGGAAGGTAATATTGCTTGGACACTGCAGTTTATGAATTATAATTTACACAACATACATTTGTTCTCTTTTTCTTTTCTCTTTCCCCAACATTTCCAAGAATGGACAATTCTGAATAAAATCCATGAAAGCAGAGAACTATCCAGTACAAATAGCCTTTCACAGGTCTGCCTTTATGGCTGTGAAAATAATTCAAAGAACACATTTCTCCTAATGGCAGGAAAGATGTTTTACTGCCTCATAGAAAGGACATTACATTAAAAAAAAAAATCATTTCTGTATACCTTCATCTATGGCTTCTCATACCAGGGTAGTTGACACAATTGTGAGTCATCTGTGACCAATTTTTGGAAGCTGTGAAAATGGAACCAAGTGTCCACTTATCCACACGTGGAGTATGTGTACTCCCGGGAGGTGGAAATGTCTGTTTCACTGGTGACATTTAAGAAAATGACAGGGACAGCTATCACTCAGTGTGGGTTGGCTGCACAGCCGCCCAAAGGCAGCATCACTGTTGCTGAGAGCAGGGATGGGAGGGCTCCCAGAGCTCGAGGAATTAGGTCTGGGTTGACAGCAGCAGCTGGTTTGCTCTGCCTTCCCCACACCCATCTTCACCCTGACCCTCTTCTGGGCTCCCTGCCCTCACTCCTGTTTCCTCTTGGACTGCAACATCAGCTCCTCTTCCTCCCTTTGACTTCCTCCATTCCTCTCTCAAGTTAACAGGAACACAAATCCCAAATGCCTCCCTAAAAAAGAAAAACCAAGAAAACTTTCCAGGCTGAGAGGTGGTAGAAACATTAAAAGCCTTACTCTTGATTTTCCCAAATTTAACTTTGTTAACCCCAGATGCAGAGACTTTGTGTTAGACTGTGGGCAATTTGGAGTCTGCATTAGTTTCCTGAGCTTAATTTAATGAAGGCAGATAAATGCTATTATAATTCTGAAAATGTCTTCACTCCATATTCATCTGGTATCATCAAAAATGAAGTGACATATATATCAGTTAGTTTTATGGATGATTGATCTTTACCCTCCAAATGTAAAAATTTCTTTTTCATCTAAAACATATTCTGCATTTCCTTCACTTAATGAGCACACCCTATTTAGAATTATCCCCACATTCCTTGGTCATCCAGGGCCACTGCATCAGATTTCAGCAGCTGAATGGTGCTGAATTAAATTAGTGCACTCAAGGAGGATGGGCTGGAGGTCCCCACACTAAATGTATGCAGACCCCTGTGCTGATCTAATTAGCGAGGCATCTGCCAGTCACAGCCCATGCAAGAGAGTTGCACAGACAGAACTACTGCTGGGTCGAGTCAATATCAGGGTTTCTCCCTCATGGTAAAAATCTATGAACCATCGGGGACAGGAGAGCAGGCAGTAGGAGAGTGAAGTCTGGGACAAAACCAGACTAAGGAGCAAAATCAGGAAGGTAAATGCAGGAAGATCCAAAGGACAGATATAGAACCAGGTAAAGGATGGAGGAAGTCAGAGTAACAAAAGCCAAGTGCTCATGAAGTCTGGAGATCCATTTGTCTGCAGTCTGCTGCATTGCCTAGACTTTATTATTTATTTATTTATTTATTTTTGAGACAGAGTCTCACTCTGTCACCCAGGCTGGAGTGCAATGGTGCAATCTCAGCTCATCGCCACCTCAGCCTTCTGGGTTCAAACGATTCTCCTACCTCAGCCTCCAGAGTAGCTGGGATTACAGGTGTGCAGCACCACACCTGGCTAATTTTTGTTTTGTTTTGTTTTGTTTTTTGTTTTTTGTTTTAGTAGAGATGGGGTGAAACCATGTTGGTCAGGCTGTTCTCAAACTCCTAACCTCAGGTAATCCAACCACCTCGGCCTCCCAAAGTGCTGGGATTACAGGCGTGAGCCACCGCATCCGGTCATGCATTGCCTAGACTTTATGGGCCCTTCTTGCACGGTCACTTCTGCTCTGGAAGCTTCTTAAAGGGTTCTTATGATTTTGGACGCTGACATAGAGATTGTCTTTATCTTCATCGCAGATCGCTGATTCTCCAAGTTGGGTCCTCTAGCAGTCTCCCTCAGTCCTCACTGCTTCCAACCTGATGTCAGCTGTGCTGGGGAACGAATGAAGGGTGCCAGGAAAACACACACACACACACACACACACACACAGGCAAACAACAACACAGGCATCCCAGCTTGTGAATCAGTTGTCCTACTTTCACCTGCACTTTGAATTCAGCATGTCAGATGCTGGCTGGGCCCCAGCGTCCTCTCATACACCACGGTGCGTGTCCTTTGAGAAATTTGTTTTCCCCTCACCACACCAAAGAATATTTCACGTGTTTATCAAGTCACAGCTGTGTGCCAGGTGGCGTTTCTGGAGGGTAAAAGCAAAACAAAATTCATTCTCCACCCTAAAGCTAGAGTGGTGTTTTTCCGGTTTTTTAATACAAATCTGATTATGTAACTCCCTTTCAGCAGCATGCCATTGTCCTCAGAGAAACGTTCAAAATGCTTCGTTAGTCTCCGCTCACCAGCTAGGCTCAGCCAGCTAACTGTAGGTACCCAGCTCAGGCCCTCAAACCAGCCCTGCCCTCTCCCAACCCTGCCCAGGGCCTTGACACCCACAATTCCCTCTGCCTGATGAGGCAGCTACTCCCATGCCAAAAAACAAAAATTAACAAAAAAAGCCTTCAGGTCTCAGCTTAAATGTCAGTTTCTCCAAGAAACCTTTACTGGCCCTTAAAAAGACCAAATCTCTTAATTTGTCCAATCAGGCTCTCGCCCCAGCCCCAAACCCCTCACTCCTGCGATCACTTATTCAATGCTAGACTCTAATCTCCACGAGGATAGTGACGGGGCAGATGAAGGTTTTGTGGTGCCTGCAGCTTCTACAGTGTAGGGAGGAGACTGGTTCTTCGAGAACAATACAAAAATACCTTACTTTGTATATTTTACCAAAAAATATATGATCATGTGAAAGTATCTTAAAGCATCTCCCAGAACCTTGGAAGGGCCTGTGCTAGCGAGGGGACCTGAAGCTCAGGTTTCTTCTGTTTCATGAGGAATGCACCCCTGGGTGGGTGAAAACTGTATTTGAATTATTCCCTGCTGTGCCCCAAGCACCTGCCACATAATTTATTTAAGTGACTATTATTGAGTAATTTTCTAATCACTGAATAAAGCAAAGTAGAAATTGTAAAATCTACATTTGTTGAATATTAAAGCACAGTAAAAATTGTAACATCCACATTTATTGACTATTAAACCAGTGTAGATTTACCAATAGAACCACAGTCGTATGTCACTTAACTATGGGAACACATTCTGAGAAATATGTCCTTAGGTGATTTCATTGTTGTGCAAACATCATAGAGCGTACTAACACAAATATAGATGGTACAGCCAACATCTAGACTATATGGCATAGCCTATTGCTCCTAGGTTACAAACCTGTACAGCATGTTACTATATGGAACACTGCAGACAACTGTAACACAACAATCGGTATTTGTGTATCCCGACATATCTACGTATAGAAAAGGTACAGTAAAAATACTGTATACAGGAAAAGGTACAGTAAAAATACTGTATACAGGATATAAAAATGGTAAACCTGTATAGGGCACTTACCATGAATGGAGCTTGCAAGACTTGAAGTTGAATCAGCAAATGAGTGGTGAGTGAATATGATGGCCTAGTATATCACCGTACACTACTGTAGACTTTACAGACACTGCACATTTAGACTACGCTATATTTACTTTTTAAAATTTCTCTATTCAATAGTAAATTAGCTTGAGCTTACTGTAACTTTTTACTTTATAAACATCTTTTTTTTTTAACTTTGTCACAGCTTAAAACACAAAGACCTTGTACAGCTCTACAAAAATATTTTCTTTCTATGTATTTTTATTCTATAAGCTCTTTTCGATTTTTTAAAATTTTTTGAACTTTTTGTTGAAAACTAAGACATAAACACACATGTTAGCTTAGGTCCACACAGGGTCAGGATTATTAACACATTGCTAGGTAATAAGAGTCTTTCAATTCCATTATAATCTATGGGACCACCGTGGTATATGCATCATTGACCAAAACATTATTATGTGGCATTACTGTATGTTATCCCACTAAGAATAGAAGAAGCATAAGGGCTCCCTGAGGGTTAGGCAGACCTGGTATGAAAAGAAGAGACTTGATCCTTTATCCCCAGTGAGAGAAGGTTCCTGAACAGGATTGTAAGTGTGCTATGCCTGCCCTGCTTTCAAGCTGATTCTCATCTTTTGTCCTGACTCCAGGTGAAAAAAGTTTGATATTCTGTAATGATGAGTTATTCATTAGGGATTCATGATGAACCTACGTTACTTGTAAAGTTGAGAATATATTTTTCTACGTTCATGTCTCTGGGAGAGGGCCCTGACATTCATCAAATTCTCAAATAATACGAGACCCCAAAACATTAAAAATTACTGCAGATTAGTCCGGGGAGATAACCCAGAGTAATGGAGATGCCCTAACAACTTATAGCAGGCTCATAGGTCAGCTCTACTTCTTAATTAATAAGGATCTTCACAATTTACTTATCCTCTTGTGAGTCTACTCAAATGTGTCATGGGGCAACTACTGCTCATTTCCATGATATCTCAGTCCCTTTTGTGCTGCTATAACAAAATCTACAGGCTGGGTAATTTATAATGAACAGAAATGTGTTTCTCATACTTCTAGGGGCTGGGAAGACCAAGATAGAGAGACCATCCATCATTTTAAGAGAATTTATTCCACATCGAACTCCTGACCTCAGGTGATCCACCTGCCTTGGCCTCCCAAGGCGCTGGGATTACAGGTGTGAGCCACCGCACCCAGCCTGAAATTTTCATTCTTAATGGAACATCATCATTCTGGGCACACATAGGTCTGATAGTTTCATGTTACAAACCAAGATAGAAGGTCTCCCTACTGTGTCATCCTGTGGCATAAGGGCAAACAAAGTGACAGAGAGAGCAAGATGAGGCTAAATTTGGCCTTTTATAATGAATTCACTGCTGTGATAACAGCATTAATCCATTTATGAGGGATCCGCCCCCACAATGCAAACACCTCCCATGAGGTCCCACCTTCCAACATCATGGCCCTGGAGATCAAGTTTCCAACATGAAAACTTTGGGGAACACATTCAAACCATAGGACAAGGTGTCTATAAAAGTACATATATATGTTTATAATGTGTGTGTGTGTGTGTGTACACACACATATTGTCTTGGCCAGTTTCTGTCTCAGAGTGCACACTCAATACATGTCTGTTCTCTTCTAAACAAATAATTCCTCATTGCTCTAGTATAATTTCTGTACTGTAAGATAAATGATTTAAGAATAATGCATTCGGCCGGGCGCGGTGGCTCAAGCCTGTAATCCCAGCACTTTGGGAGGCCGAGACGGGCGGATCACGAGGTCAGGGGATCGAGACCATCCTGGCGAACAGGGTGAAACCCCGTCTCTACTAAAAAATACAAAAAACTAGCTGGGCCAGGTGGCGGCGCCTGTGGTCCCAGCTCCTCGGGAGGCTGAGGCGGGAGAATGGCGTAAACCCGGGAGGCGGAGCTTGCAGTGAGCTGAGATCCGGCCACTGCACTCCAGCCTGGGCGACAGAGCGAGACTCCGTCTCAAAAAAAAAAAAAAAAAAAAAAGAATAATGCATTCATTTACCCACCCATGATTTTAAGAGAATTTATTCCACATCTGTTATGTGCCAGATAGTGAGCTGTGCTCTGGGAAGGGGATGGAGTAGATCACTAAAATGATTTGAAGAAATGAAAACAAATCATATAAACGGGAAAAAAATAAAAAGTAGTTCTGAAAATCTCCCACCTCAATGATTATGTATTCTCTCTTGGAGGTGAGCCTGTTGGCTGTCTACATTATTTCAAAAATATCTGAATAAAAATGGAAAAATACAGTCAGTCATGTGGCTTTTTATGCAAAGGACACCCATCATCCAAATGTCTCTGAGTATTCATGTGTTCAGTGTTATCTAGATAACCATTCTGAGAGATTTAAATTTTCTTTCCCTTTTTTTTTTTTTGAGATGGAATTTCACTCTTGTTGCCCAGGCTGGAGTGCAATGGCATGATCTCGGCTCACCATAACCTCCGCCTCCCAGGTTCAAGCAATTCTCCTGCCTCAGCCTCCTGAGCAGCTGGGATTACAGGTCTACGCCACCACACCAGCTAATTTTGGATTTTTAGTAGAGACGGGGTTTCTCCATGTTGGTCAGGCTGGTCTCGAACTCCCGGCCTCTGGTGATCTGCCTGCCTCGGCCTCCCAGGGTGCTGGGATTACAGGCGTGAGCCACCGCATCCGGCCTGAAATTTTCATTCTCAATGGAATGTCGTCATTCTGGGCACACATAGGTCTGATAGTTTCATGTTACAAACCAACAAATATCCTGTCTTTGACGCAAGCCAAGTGCAACTGGTTCTTGCAAAACAAAACAACAAAAAAAGTAATGAGAAATTATAAAAATAAATGACTATTAAAACCAACATAAAATTAGTCTATCTCTCTCTCTGTTTCCTTTTCTCACTCACTTTTTCTCTCTCTCTCTCTCTGTCACACACACACACATGCTAACCATCCTGCTGCATCTCCTGCTTCCCCTGACTCCCCACAGCCAATCCCTCCATCATCCCCAGATCAGTGAGGCTTCCCCAAGTACACAAGTGCTGACCAGTGTCCCTCCTACACATCCACACACATTAAGGTTTGCAGATAAAATACAGGATGCCCAGTTAAAGTTGAATTTCAGATAAACAACAAGTAAATTTTTAGTGTATCTAGATATTGCATGGGACACACTCATACTAAAATCATTCTTTGTTTAATCGCAATTTAAATTTCACTGAACATCTTGTATTTTTATTAGCTAAATCTGGTGGCCTCATCTCCATCCCTTCCTGGAAACATGGGCTGTGACCAAATTGTCCCCACTTTCACCCCTCTGGGCCCCAGTGCCATTTCTACCTGGCACATCCCAGTTCCCAGGATGATGCCTCTTCTGTGGTACCCACTCCAAATCCCTGCCCTACCAAGCCCTGCCTTTGGAACAGCACCCACTGGAATTCCCACCACCATGTTCTACAGGGCTGTTGCTACTCTTAGCTTTTCCTTGTCAGGCAGCCAGAGCCCTTGGTCACCGGTCTCCTCTCCACTGGTGACCTCTATATCAATGAAGCCACTCTCTACCTGGATCCTCTCCTACCTGATGGGACAGTGACAGTATCCTGTCCCTCCCTGTAGTGGCCCTGATTCACTACAGATAAATTTCTATACCTCCCTGATAACATCCCCAACAAGACAGCCCACCTATATTCATATTAGCCAAGATAAGGATTGGTTGCATTCATAAGCCAAAATGAACACCAGAAGGCCAAACAATGCAGTCAAGAACTTATTCTTACTTATTTCCTAAGAAGACATATAACTAAATGGAAAAATATCTAATAAGCTAATCAATGAATTAATAGTTGTACAAAACATAATTTATCTCAGAGCCTGCAAATCAACCACATAAGCACTCATAATATCAAAGCCTTTTTATTTCCTCCAAATTTATCAAGGTCTTATTTAATTGCTATAAACACCTAAAGACACGAGCAAATTCACACATAAAATTGCAGATTTTAGCTGATCCATATTCATGAATGTATGTTGTTGTGATCAGGCAAATAATCACCCAAGACATTGATAAATTCGGTAGAAGCAAAAGAAAAACACAGCACGCTGTTAGAATTCTCTGCAGATCCCAGAATGGAAGCTTGGATTAGACTAGCACTAAGAGACCATTCATAATAATTATAGTATTTCCATAATTCTTCCAGGAGAGAGATCGGCAAATGTTTAATCAGTAAGCTTCGTAAAAATACTATCCCCAAAACACTGGAATGCTAGATCAGTGCTAAAGAATGTTGGCTTCTTGAAAGGCTAATCCAGGCCCTGTTTCTCAGAATCCATCTCACATTTCTTACTGGCATTCTTGCTTCTCTATCTACTGCCACTCAGAAAGGACTGACAGTTTTCCAAGCATTTGTGGGAATCTCAAGTTACAGTTATTTTGTGGTCTTCAAAGTGAATGTATTTTATTTAGATGGAAATATACATCATGTGTTGGCTCACCCAGAGTGGCTGCAGTGTAGTTATTTTTTAATCCCTGGCCTGCTAACCCTTCTCGTTAGAGCCCATCCATACATAGCTCCTATTCATTAAATTCTTTGCTCTCACCCAAGCAGGCAGTACCCCTGTGAGCTAGAAACTCCATTTAGTCTGAACATGCTGGACTGGTCCCGACAAAAGCATCTGAGTAAATGCCTAAGGCAGACAGTGAAACTGAGAGGGAAAGGCAGAGACTGTGACGGGCCCTGCAAACAGCTCTGGAGAAAAGGACATCATTATGCAGCACACACAGAGGAATACTTATTCATTTCAGCTAAGCCCAAAGCAAACCTCAGAATCCTTCTCAACACAATATTTTCATCAGTCATTTCTCGCTAAACTGCAGCAGGAAGCATTTCAAAATTACTCGCCTCCCCTGTTCAGATTGAGGTCAAAAAGGAAGTTGAGCCCCAGAATAGAAAAATAACAATCCCACGAAACAAGTGTGTGTCAAGTATTCACTACGTTTCAGAAACCATTGCTTATATATGTTAACTCATTGGTTCTTCACAATAAACCTATGACATAGGAGGCGAATATGTTTGTGCAACTAATACCGTCCCATTTTGTAACTACTTGCTCAAAGTCACATGCAATGAGGTTGAAGGTCAGCATTGAAATATAGGCCTATTTCCCTCTACATCATGTACTCTTAGCCATTGTGCTGACAGCGGGACTAACATTAAATGGGGAGAAATTGACAGCTGCTTATGTTTGTGATTTCAAGGGATAAAAAAAAAAAAAAAAAAAAAATCCTCTCTGCTCACAACGTCTTCAAGCTCCCCTCCTGACACAGATTTGTTTGCTTTAACAAGAAGAGAACAACTGGTTGAATAAAGAGAGCATGAAATGCTGAGTCTCACAGCTCAGCCACTGCATAGTGCTCTGGCTTTGGGTAAATAACTTAGCCTCTCTGGGGAAGATTGTTATAAGGATATTTGCCCCACAAGATTGTGTGAGCATTAAATGAAATATGTAAAGAAACACATTCTGAAAATGAAATGAGGTGTACAAGCATTAATTACTATTATTAAAACCCAGAATTAAATAAAAGCATAAGAATTCTCCCAGAAGTATTTGCATTGAGAGAATGGTATTTACACTGAGATTGAGTGGAGTTGGGAGGAGAGTGGGAGACGGACACCTAGGGGTCAGTGGGAAGTAGTGTGAATGAGTCTGACAAGGCTGGAGATGGAGAGAGGAGGTGGGGGCTCCTACTTTCCATTTGTAACCAGAAATAGAGATGTGGCTGAAAGCATCACCCCCAGATACACAGGCTAGATTTGTGCACTATCTTTATCAGAAAATTCCCAGGTTATCACACACTTTCTAATTAGCTCTTGTAAAATACAGATGGGATAATTAGAGAGTAGTTATTATCTGAGGAGATGAAGACACAAGCAAAGGATCCTTTAGGAAGTGCTAGGAGTCCGGGAGGGAGCCTGGGCTGAGAACAAGTGTACATACTCCAGTCCTTGGGACTTGCTCAGTGTAGACCAACGGAGGGAAACTGTGAGTTTCCCACCTCCACATGACTCATTGCCCACTAACCTCAAAGGCAGCCTATGGACTCTTATCTCCCTTTTAAGATAAAGTCAGTGCAATTCTTTTTGCAGGTCAGTCAAGTCCTCTGGAGGTGAGAGGAGTGGCTGCTGTAGCCCAGTGGCATTCCATCTCTCTCTGTAGGCACTTCTCACATTCCATGGGGTGCTTCATGATCATGCAACCCCTTCGAGGGCTTTTTGTATTTGTCTGAATCACTCACAGAGGCTCATTTGGTAGATGCTTCATAAGGTGACTTTAATTGAAACAGATAGGATTGAATTGAACTGAATTGAACTGAATTGGAATCAGTTGAACTGGTTGCCTTTTCTAAACCTGAATCAGGCAAGATGAGAGGAATTCTGTTTTGCTCCAGCCATTGTCTCATACCAGCCCTCTCTTTGCGTGCCTGATCAGTGAATGGAACACTTAGTCTGTCCAGTTTCTAGGTGCCATCTTTGATGCCACCTTTTCTTTTCCATCTTTACCTCCCATCCACCCATTTCCAAATCTTGTTCATTTTTATCCCATGATCACCTTGAGAAACCATTTGCTTCTCTCCATCTTTGCCACTACTGCCCTTGGCCAAGCCATCACCATCTGTCACCTTGATTACTAGTGTAGCCTATTCAGCAATCTCCTACATCTATTCTTGCCCTAACCCCTACTGCAGTCTCCACTCTGAAACTAAAATGATTTTAATTTTTTAAATAGAAAAAGAAAACTAATCACAATACCAGTATTATCATATTGCTCCCCTGGTAAAACCCCTAAGAGTTTCCCATCACCATCACGATAAAGATAAAAGTACTTGAAGTTGCTTATGAACACAGCCTGGACCTTCTTTCCTGAACTGCTCACGCTGCTTTCATCACCAGATCATCATTCTCTGGGTTTCACTCAACCATTCTGACCTTCAGGCCGTTCCCCCAAACATTCTGTGCATCCTCATATTGCGCACGTTGTCCCCTCTGCCTGAAATGTTCTCCATCTGAACTCCCACCTTTCCCCACTTAATTGACCTCAGTAAGGATGGTTTTTGTTCATGTGATATCAGGTATTGCAGCTATCTTCTCTCCTAGAATACTCTTTTCTTTCTTCATCATGCATGTGACAATTTGTAGGATATACATGTGTGATTATTTTTACCGTCATTTTTCCCATGAAGTAATAAGCACTCTGAAAACAGGGACCATGTCTGCTTTTTCACTGTTCTGCTTGCAGAGCTCTATCATGGGTCTGACAGAGGACACAGAAAAATAGCCACTTGTTATTGAATGATAAGGGAATGGAATCCACTAGCTCTTCAAACTACAGAATGGTGGCCCAGAAAGCAGGGGCATGATGGGTAGATAAAACCCACCCAGCTCTCACTCCACCTCCCCTCCCATATGTAGCTGACTCATATAGCCTCAGAAATTTTGGGTTTACAATTTGCAGTGACATTTCAAAGGTGGGTGACAATGCTAAAGGCCATAGAGGTACTCAGAATAGCTACTGACAAGTTTTTATGATCATGTGGAGCATTTCAGAATAGTTCATGTTTTATAGGGCAATGTCAAGAACAATTCTTATCACCCAGTCATTAGAATCCAGATTCTAAGGGTATGTCAGAGGCCAGTCTTTACCCATTGCATCTCCTGGCTTCCATAGGAGGTCAGAAAGGAGGTTACCTAGTTCTGTTCAAATGCCTCCTCTGATAAAGAAGGAGCTCACGACATCTGTGCCACTGTGGAACAGCTGCACTTGTTAGAAAGTTCTGACTTATGTTGTGTTGATGTCTGCCTTACTGTAAACACACACACCAGCTATGGTCTGAATGTTTGTGAACCTCCAAAATTTATACCTTGAAATCCTAACTCTGAAGGTACTGATATGAGGATGTGAGGCTTTGGGATGGTAATTAGGTTATGAGGGCAGAGCTCTAATGAATGGGCTTAGTGCCCTTATAAAAGAGACCCCAGGGAACTGCCTTGTCCCTTCCACCATGTAAGAACACACCTAGAAGACACCATCTATCAAACAGAAAGCAGGTCCTTACCAAATGCCAGATCTGCTGGTGCCTTGATCTTGGACTTCCCAGTCCCTAGAAATATGAGAAACAAATTTCTGTTGTTGAGCGAGGGGGTGCCCAAGATGACCAAATAGGAACAGCTCCAGCCTCCAGCTCCCAGTGTAAGCAACACAGAAAATGGGTGATTTCTGCATTTTCAACTGAGGTACCGGGTTCATCTCACTGGGGTGTGTCGGATGGTTGGTGCTGGTCAGCGGGTGCAGCCCGACCAGTGAGAGCTGAAGCAGGGCGAGGCATCATCTCACCTGGGAAGCCCAAGGAAGAAAGGAATTCCTTTTCCTAGCCAAGGGAAACTGAGACACATAACACCTGGAAAATCAGGTAACTCCCACACTAATACTGCACTTTACCAAGGGTCTTAGCAAATGGCACACCAGGACATTATATCCCACACCTGGCCCGGAGGGTCCCACACCCATGGAGCCTCCCTCATTGCTAGCACAGCAATCTGAGATCTAACTGCAAGGTGGTAGTGAGGCTGGGGGAGGGGCACCCACCATTGCTGAGGCTTAAGTAGGTAAACAAAGCTGCCAGAAAGCTCGAATTGGGTGGAGCCCACCTCAGCTCAAGGAGTCCTGCCTGCCTCTGTAGACTCCACCTCTGGGGATAGGGCATAGCTAAACAAAAAGCAGCAGAAATCTCTGCAGATGTAAATGTCCCTGTCTGACAGCTTTGAAGAGAGCAGTGGATCTCCCAGCACGGAGGTTGAGATCTGAGAATGGACAGACTGCCTGCTCAAGTGGGTCCCTGACCCCTGAGTAGCCTAACTGGGACACATCCCCTACTAGGTGCTGACCGACACCTCACACCTCACACAGCTGGGTACACACCTCTGAGACAAAGCTTCCAGAGAAAGAATCAGACAGCAACACTCCCTGTTCAGCAATATTCTACCTTCTGCAGCCTCTGCTGCTGATATCCAGGCAAACAGGGTCTGGAGTGGACCTCAAGCAAACTCCAACAGACATGCAGCTGAGAGTCCTGACTGTTAGAAGGGAAACACAAACAGAAAGGACACCCACCACAAAACTCCATCAGTACGTCACCATCATCAAAGACCAAAAGCAGATAAAACCACAAAGATGGGGAAAAAGCAGTGCAGAAAAGCTGGAAATTCGAAAAATCAGAGCACATCTCCCCTTTCAAAGGAACGCAGCTCATCACCAGCAACGGAACAAAGCTAGATGGAGAATGACTTTGACGAGTTGACAGAAGAAGGCTTCAGTCGATCAAACTTTTCAGAGCTAAAGGAGGAACTACGTACCCAGCACAAAGAAACTGAAAACCTTGAAAAAAGAATGGATGAATGGGTAACTAGAATAATCAATGCAGAGAAGACCATAAGAGAACTGATAGAGATGAAAACCATGACACAAGAACTACATGACAAATGCACAAGCTTCAGTAACCAACTTGATCAACTGGAAGAAAGAGTATCAGTGATTGAAGAGCAAATGAATGAAATGAAGCGAAAAGAGAAGTGTAGAGAAAAAAGAGTAAAAAGAAGTGAACAAAGCCTCCAAGAAATATGGGATTATGTGAAAAGACCAAATCTATGTCTGATTGGTGTGCCTGAAAGTGATGGGGAAAATGGAACCAAGTTGGAAAACACTCTGCAGGATATTATCCGGGTGAAATTCCCCAACCTATTAAGGCAGGCCAACATTCAAATTCAGGAAATACAGAGAAGGCCACAAAGATACTCCTCGAGAAAAGCAACTCCAAGACACATAATTGTCAGATTCACCAAAGTTGAAATGAAGGAAAAAATGTTAAGGGCAGCCAGAGAGAAAGGTCAGGTTACCCACAAAGGGAAGCCCATCAGACTAACAGTAGATCTCTTGGCAGAAAC
>NW_012115466.1:415004-415871 GCF_000951035.1 Colobus angolensis palliatus
AAGAGATCCTGAAGGAAGCACTAAACATGGAAAGGAACAACTGGTACCAGCCACTACAAAAACATGCCAAAATGTAAAGACCATCGATGCTAGGAAGAAACTGCATCAACTAACAAGCAAAATAACCAGCTAATATAGTAATGACACGATCAAGTTCACACATAACAATATTAACCTTAAATGTAAATGGACTAAATGATCCATTTAAAAGATACAGACTGGCAAATTGGATAAAGAGTCAAGACCCATCAGTTTGCTGTATTCAGGAGGCACATCTCACATGCAGAGATACACGTAGGCTCAAAATAAAGGGATGGAGGAAGATCTACCAAGCAAATGGAAAACAAAAAAAAGCAGATGTTGCAATCCTAGTCTCTGATAAAACAGACTTTAAACCATCAAAGATCAAAAGAGACAAAGAAGGCCATTACATAATGGTAAAGGGATCAATTCATCAGGAAGAACTAACTATCCTAAATATATATGTGCCCAATACAGGAGCACCCAGATTCATAAAGGAAGTCCTTAGAGACTTACAAAGAGACTTAGACTCCCATACAATAATAATGGGAGACTTTAACATCCCACTGTCAATATTAGACAGATCAACGAGACAGAAAGTTAACAAGGATATCCAGGAACTGAACTCAACTCGGCACCAAGCGGACTTAATAGACATCTACAGAACTCTCCAACCCAAATCAACAGAATATACATTCTTCTCGGCACCACATCACACTTATTCCAAAACTGACCACTTAGTTGGAAGTAAAGCACTCCTCAGCAAATGTAAAAGAACGGAAATTATAACAAACTGTCTCTCAGACCACAATGCAATCAAACTAGAACTCATGACTAAGAAACTCA
>NW_012115466.1:418526-477815 GCF_000951035.1 Colobus angolensis palliatus
ATTCACAATAGCAAAGACTTGGAATCAACCCAAATGTCCATCAGTGACAGGCTGGATTAAGAAAATGTGGCACATATACACCATGGAATACTATGTAGCCATAAAAAAGGAAGAGTTTGTGTCCTTTGTAGGGACATGGATGCAGCTGGAAACCATCATTCTCGGCAAACTATCGCAAGAACAGAAAATCAAACACTGCATGTTCTCACTCATAGGTGGGAAATGAACAATGAGATCACTTGGACACAGGAAGGGGAATATCACACACCGGGGCCTATTGTGGGGAGGGGGTAGGGGGGAAGGATAGTATTAGGAAATATACCTAATGTAAGTGACTAGTTAATGGGTGCAGCACACCAACATGGCACATGTATACATATGTAACAAACCTGCATGTTGTGCACATGTACACAGCATATGTATAATAGTAAAATAAATAAATAAATAAATAAATAAATAAATTTCTGTTGTTTATAAGCCACTTGGTTCATGGTATTTTGTTAGAGCAGCCCAAATAGACTACAACACACATACCCTTATGTTCTCGAACCTACATACCAAATATCCCAAAATGCTCTTCCACCTGACAACCCTACAGTTATTTGAAGACCACTGACAAGCCACAGCTGAAGTCTTCTTGTCTATGTTTTATGCTTTTTCCAGCCTTGATTTTTTATTTATGGACCACATCTTGCTATTTTATTGCACACATTCTTGCAAGCCACCTTAAATCCTGTGTGGAGTAAGGCCATATATAAATAAATTGTTGTTTCTTTTTTTTAGGCAACAACTCAAGCTCACCACTCGACATTCTTCTCACTAAGCTTACATGGTTACCTCAGTTGTATTCTCTGATCATGCTGACACTAGAATAGCATTACCTCTGAACTCGCTCTTCATCTGAGACGGTTACTGTTACTGCCAAGTCTGCAGCAGGGTATCTGGGTACACTATCTTAGGATGACTGGGTAGAGTTTGTGAGAAAATGAGAGCAGGCCCATCACTGTATTTAACAGTTTCATTTTGCAAAATAGTTATGAGTGACCTTCTCAGGTTCAGAAAACCCCTAAAAAATACTCATCCCTGAGACTTGAGTTGATAGCCTGGCCTCCATATGAACTAGAACATTAAGGCCACAGAAATAAAGCTCCCTCACACCCCTCCACAAAAGCCACTTTCCCTCTTCCCTTCTTCGCAGCTGTCTATTTGAACGTGCCTTTGAAAGCCATTCTCTTCACTCTGTCTTAACCCGTTCATTTCCATTTTCGTGAGACCTGCTCCAAAAAGTATCCCTATTACACGAGTGTTTTTTTCCTTACAGCCAACATCTTCCCTCTGCATACAAAAGGCTCAGGTCATCCCTATCCTAAAAACTGCTAATAATGAAATATTTAATGTCTCACCATGCCCAAAGCTGACATCCTAACTCTGTTCAAGCCTGAGTACACTCCTGGCAAGAAGCACTACTACTTCTGTTACATAAGAGTGGATTCAGGTTTTGAAGGGCCCGAAGCTGATATAGTTGGGGGTAGGGGAGAGGAGAGGTTCTTTAAGGTAAAGAATTTAAATACATAAATTTAAAAAATAGATGCAAATGAATATTTATTTAGAATAAGGAAAAGATGCAATAAAGTATCGTTTTTTAAAAAAATGAACAAATACCACAAACATAACAAAATCTACAAAATAATGTAATATTTTATTAACTGCCTGGCCTCTTCCTCTGTTTTTTAGCTGCATTCTCTTAGTTTGCCTCTTTGTTTAGCAAGGATTCAATCTTTTATCCAGTACATTTAATTAAAATATTTATATATTTATAGTTTTTAAAAGTCTTAGCTTCCTATTTCATTATTGCTAATAAATAAGGTTGTAGAAATTTTTTTCAATTTGCAAAATCTCTTATCAAATTTCATATCTGAGCTGAAATATTTCAAAGTATTTCAAATTTTCTTGTGCTGTGACTAATCTTTTACCTTCTTTGAACTGACAACACCCATTTTGCCATTGATTTCTCGTGATAATGATACATTATGCATCTTAGGTTATCTTATCTGATAGGCGAGAATTCACATTCTGATTGGTTCTTGACGAGAACCAGATCGTCTCTTGTAATTTTACACATCTCATGATTGAGAGGACGTCCTTTCCACATACTAGCTCTGGCTCTGTTCATTTCAGACCTTTTCTCCTCCACTACCTACATTTCTCCAAATGCCCGATGTCAAACGACATGTCCACATTGTCATCAGTGCTGGGTGAGTTGACCTTGTGGGTGGAGGAAGAATTTCTGTGACTGTTAGCAATAATTTAACTCTATGTTAACAACCATGTGCAAACCACACAGCAGAGACTCTCAAGCCGTAACTCTAGTTCTCTGAGATGATGCTTGAATCCCAAGCAGGCATTCCACTTTTCATTTAAGACAGCCTGAGGAGAAAGAGTGTTCTCACCCTCAGAGCAATTAAATGTCTTACATATGTAAGTTGCACAGATCACATGACCATGGGAAGGCATTGCTAGGACATGTCCTGGAGCCTGGGAAAGATCTGGGAAGTTAAAGGGCCTGAATGAAGCCTCATTTGCTTAATGATAAATCTGCCTTGGCTGTTAAAGTATCCTCAAGAAAAATCTCCTGCCTTCTTTACCCATATACTCATTCCTCTGTCACCTAACTTCTTGAAATTTCATTTCTCCAGTTTCTTGTGACTCAGCAGGGGCCAATTAACCACCTAACAACATGATATCCTTTTCCCAGTCTTTATTCTTCTCAAGCTCTTAGCCTTTTTTGCTGAACCAAACTGGGTTTTTCTGCCTCTGAACTAGCACTTTCCTGATTTGTTCGCCAACCATCTCTCTCAACCTCTATCATATCACTCTTCCATCTCCCCCACTCTCACATCTCCCCTTTGTACTCCCTAAATATTGATGCTTTCCCAAGTTCTGCCCTGACTCCTTCCTTCCTTCTATGGAGTGTCCTTCCTTGGTAACCTTGTTCACTCACAGAATTTCGTTGTCACCTCAATTTATATGCATGCTCCAATCTCCTCTTTCAAGCCAAATTTCATTGCCTGCCAACATCTCCCTGACACTTTAATGTCTTTTCCCAAAATCAGCTCTTGCTTTGTGTTTATACTTTGTCTATTCATGATAAGAGATAGTTGTTGACTCCTCTTTATCCCTTGACCACCACACTGGTTTTTCCCCTTTCCTATGGCACTGCCTTCTTCTAGTCATAGCATCCCAATTGTAAGAGAGAATCCTACAGTCTACTGCTTCCTTTACCCTTTCACCCAAATGCTTTTCTCTTCTCAAAATTGCCACAAGCTTTTTCTCTTATACTATTTATTGAATTTTGGCCTTATATTTATGTAGCAATAACTAACACTTATCAAGTGCTTACAATGTGCTAAGCATTTTGCATTATCTCATTTAAATCTCACAACCACCCTTTTTCTTTACTGCCTACAATTACGATGATTATTATTACTAGTTTAAATGAAGTACCTGAGCCTCATAAAAATTAGTAACTTGCAGAAGGTCACACGGTAAGTGGCAGAGCCAGAATTTAGATGTAGCTGTCTGACTACAAATAACCATGAGCTTATTCACCAATAACTAATAATAATAACAATAGCTATCAATTATTATGTACATGCTATGTGCTCTGTACACCTCATAAATACCCTATGAGTTTATACTATTATCATTCCCTTTATGCCATCTCCCTAAGGTTTTCTTGCTGGTGGTGACAAAACTACAATGGGAACATGCACCAGTTGGCTCCAGATGCATATGTCACCAGACTGCCACCCTCTGCTCTGCTGACTTCATCTCATCTTATCGTCTCGCACTTTCTACTATTCGGTGGTCTCCTCAAAGGCAGGGCCACTTCTTATTCTTTTTTACATACTAAAGATAACTTCAATATTATTATTATTATTATTATTATTATTATTATTTGAGACAGACTCGCACTCTGTTGCCCAGGCTGGAGTGCAATGGCGCAGTCTCAGCTCACTACAACCTCTGCCTTCTGGGTTCAAGAGGTTCTCCTGCCTCAGCCTCCTAGGTAACTGGGATTACAGGCACAACCTACCACACCTGGCCAATTTTTTGTGTTTTTAATAGAGATGGGGTTTCACCATGTTGTCCAGGCTGGTCTCGAACTCCTGGCCTCAAGTGATCTGCTCACCTCAGCCTCCCAAAGTGCTGAAATTACAGGCATCAGCCACCAGGCTGAGCCTCAAAATTATTTTAAAAATTACAAATACTAAAATCTTTTTTTCTGAACCATTTCAGAGTATGTTACCAACGTGCCACCCTATAATTCCTCAACAATTTAGTGTAAATTTCCCCCAGACAAGGACATTCTTCTACAGAACTATAATACAACCATCAAAACAAGGAGATTAACACTGATATGTCATTACCACCTACTCTCAGGTCCCATTTAATTATTGCCAGTTTTTTCCAGTAACATCCCTTAGAGCACAAGGATCCGATGCAGATTTAAACATTTAGTTGTCAGTGTCTCCTGTCTCCTTTGGTCTGAAACAATTCCTCAGTGTTTCCTTATTATCCATGACCTTGACACTTTTGAATATAGAAGGCCAGTGATTTGTAGACTGTCTCTCGATTTGAGTTTGTCTGATGTTTCATCATAATTAGATTCAGGTTATATGTCTTTGGCAGGAATTTCTTAGAATGATGCTCAGTTCTTCCATGTCTTCCAATCAATGGTCACATTTGCTTTTTGTCTCTTTTCTGGTAAGTTAACTGTGATAATTAAATTAAGGTGTTATCTGCCTGGTTTCTCCAAAGTTTCTCCTTTTCCTTAACACATAAGTATTTCGCAAAATGTACTTTTTTAGACTATGTAAATATCTTATCATCAAACTTCTACTCACTCAGTTTTAATATCCATAGATGTTTCTTGGTTTAATTATTATGGCTGCCAAATGGTGATTTTCTACTGCAATTATTTCTTCTACATTTATTAGTCCAGCATTCACTTCTCCTGATTTATTTATGCAATAATTTATTTTCAGTAGTATGAACTCATGAACTCTGTTTTGTTGAATGCATTATAATTCTTTGCTAACATTATCTACTTAGAAACTCAACTTAATCCTGATCTGTGTGAGCCCCTTCAAAGAGTCTTCTGTGTTCCCATCACCTCTTGAGTACTTCCTTACATTCTGGGACATAAAGATTTTCCAGGCTTCTCTTGCACTTTCCCTGACCCAGTCCTGGCATCATCCAGTTCTTCAAACAACCATGGTTGCATTTAGTTGGAGAATGGTGCTTAGGTATCATGGTCTGGCCTCTATGTGTGCTCATCATGATTAAGATGTTGCTGCTCTAGGGCTTTTTGAGCAGTCAGAGGTAGGAAGTGTGTGTGTGCATGTGTGTGTATGTACTAACATATATTTAGATCTATATTTATTTATATTTATATATATGCACACATTAATTAGACCTATATTCAGATACACACACATATTTAGGTCTATACTTATTTCTCTATGCCTATCTATCTCTCTATTCCTCTTCAAAACAATGACTTTCTGCCAATACCCTTATTCTGATCTAATATCACTTAGTTCTTTCGTTTTTTCTCCTTTTCCAAATGTAGAACTCTCTTCTTAAACAGTGTGAAATCTGGCTCCCATTATCTTATTTACTTATTGGGTCAGTATCCCAATACATATATCCAATCTCCTGTCACTGCCACAGTTCCCCATCCCACATAGATGTCCTTCCCACCCTACTCAGGCTCAGATTTCTTTTCCCCACCATCAACTCTCCAACCTCACCTTCCACTACAGAAGCCCTACCTAATAGCCTCTGGACTAAAATACTAAGGAAGCTTACTAATTTTATAATGGACTAGCATGTCCTTTGACCACTGGGCACTCAGTTTTTTAATAGAATAAAACAAACACTTGTCTGTATGTTTTTTAAAGAGAAAAAATAGTATTTATTAAGAAAACAACACAGTGTATACTTTCTTATTATGAAAAGATAATGCCAAAATAAGAGCAAAAATGAAATAAATAGTAATTTCCCATTAAGAAGCCTAAATTTAACTTTTAAAATGATAAAAGGTCATTGTTTTTCCTCTATATCTGGCCTGCCCCAATATTCATGAGAATTTCTGACCTTCATTTTTTTCCAATCTGCTAGCAAGAAAAAATGGTTTAAATTATTTTTCAAAAATGTCCTCCTCACTTCATGAATTGAAACTGATTACTCTTAGTTTCTCTCTAACCAGGCCGTCTAAAGTCTCCCGCTGTTACACGTGATTCTGAGCTGCTCTCTCCAAACAGAGACCCCACCATCTGATGAGGATCCCTCTGTTCCAGTCCATCCATTAAGAGCTCCTCCCTCTGAGAACATGGTCCTTCCATTACATATCCTGAATCAGGATAGTTTCCTTTTCTAATGTTTCAAAACTGTTAACACATTATAAAAGAGCTTATAAAGGTCTTTTCATGAATATTATATTTCAGTTATTGATTTGTTTTCCAATTAAGGTGCACACAGATATGATGTGGTTATAAAATAAATAAGTGTGTGGCTTATGAAAATACATTTTATTCTTTTCATAATTTACTGCAAATATATGAGAAATAAACATATTTTAAAGAAAATTTGTTCTTTGGGGTTTCCAGAGAAATTAAAGAGTATGGCCACTGGCAAACAAAAGTACAACATTCATATTTCTTAGGCTTAAGTTAAAACTTCTAGGGACATCTGTGAAGGCCTGTAGTGGAAATTTCAGTTGACTATTGGATAACTTCTACCATGACATTTTAGACCCCCAACTCACCAATATTCTGGTAAGACAGGAGTCCAGTTTCTAGTGTCATCATCCATAGATTGTCTGATGATAATAACTCACATATAATATCACATGTATTCTTTATAAGAGCCCTTTAAAGTAGACAAGACAAGAGCTATAAAATGACTGCACAAACTCACACATAAGCTAGGTGGCAGAACTAAAATGCAATCTCAGGTCTTCATTCAAACCACACACGACGCTATCTCTCAAGACTAGATTATATTTTTAATAAGTTTCTGATTCCTCAATCACATCTTCTTATGTGGTGCATCCAAACTCCCTTCTACCTAATGAGGTAGATAAATCAAGCCAATCAAATCTAAACTCATGGGAAAAATGCCTTCTGAAAAGATGTTTTCTTTAAGCTAACTGGCTTTTAAAAGAAAAATTTTCCTTCAAATTACAGAGCAAAGTATCTAAAGAAATTCCCAACCAGATTACATAACTGACAAAGTAGAGTGAATTCTTGTTCTTCTGTACTATCATTTTTATATGAAGACAGGACAGTAAATTCCATGCATAAACTATTTTTCAAAGATGATATGCTATAGCCATGAGAATATAGGATGAAAAAAATGAATCAGTTACTTGATGGTCATCACAAAGCCTCAAAATCAACATTTCAGTTTCTGATGAATTTACTACTTTACTTCTGATGAATTTACTACTGAAAATGCAAAGAATTCTACTACTATAAAAAATATTTATTATTTTTATAATTATAAAGATAATATATGTTTATTATTCTTAAAATGCAGAAAGATATAAAGAAGAAAATCAGAATCACATACACTTTCACCACCAAGCAATAATGACTGGTTTCACTTAAAAATTTCCTTTCCTGCATTTGCATGCCTGGTTTTGTTTTTGCAAATTTTGTTTTCCATTTTCTTCTTCATTTATTTAAATAGCATCTTCCCATGACACTAAACTCTGTAACGGGGCATTAGTGGATGAATAATAGCCTATGGAATGTACCCTAATTGATTTAACCACAACTTATTTAACTCTGTTATTAGAAATGTTGACATTTTTATTTTCACTATTAAAGACAACAATACAATAAACACTTCTGCATGTAAATCTTTCTCAAAAACTTTGAATACATTCTTAGAAGTAAAATTATTACATCAAAAGGCATGAACTCTTTTAAGAATGAGTTCATAACATTGTCACATGCATTTCCAGGAAAATCATACCTATTTACCCTTCAAGGAACAGATTATCCAAAAACCCTTCGTAGCATTTAATATTTTAAAATCATTTCATCAATTTGCTGGTTTAAAAATAAAAGTATATTATTGTTTTAATTTTCATGTACTTTACTATTAATAAAACTGAAGGATTTTTGCACATGTAAGTTTCATATATATGAATATATTCACCTGTGTGCTTTATGTTTGTGTGTGTTTCCTTCTGTCTTATGCCTATTTTTCTACTGATATATTCACATTATTATTTTTAAATATATATGTTAAATATATTTTCAAATATTAATAAAGATACTATTTTATATATTAAGCAGAGCCCTTCACATATTACTAATAATGTTATTAACATTACTTACCACTTTGTCATGTGCTTTTAATTTTTATACCATTAGATCTTTAAGGTTCCACTAGGTATTCAGAGCTGATAGTGTTTAAAACACGTCATTACACATTTGGGTAAACAGAACAATTTGTCTATCAATCAGTTCATTTGTGGCTGCAGAACAGTCATTAAACCAAGCTGCTTTGAGAGCCCAACAACCCGTATTCAGCAGTCTCCACTGGCAGTTTTGGAGAGTAGTGAATTATACAAAAATACACTTTCAAAACTCAGCCTTCCATAACCATTTTCAGTGGAGCTTTGAACTCACCCAAGGCCCTTTGGGAACTATGTTTCTCTCCAGACATAACATTATTTCCTGGTTATAGAACTAAATCTTATCAAAAGCACCTCAAGACTCTTCTAGGGGACATCAAATATCCATTGCCAAATAACATTTTGATGAGTTAAGTGCAAATGAATGTGAAACATATGGACTCTATTTCCTCTAAATAAACAAGAATATAAAATGGAAAGGTGCTTGGCCAAGTAGATTTGGGACTGTTTGGAAAGAAAAATGAGTTTAATTCAAGCCTAAAATATAATCCTTGTATCAACTGTATATATGATCTCAAAATAAGTTGGGTCTGTGCTGGCGACAAGTATCAACAATCCCTGAGAGAAGATAGGAATTCCAAGGGTATTTCTCTTCAACCTATATTCTAAGTCCCTTTGTGGCAATATTTTTTAAAAGAGGGAAGAATACATAAACTATATTACTTTTCCTTTCATTTCAGTTCTGCCACTGTCACATCAAGCCAGATGAGTCCTCCATACCACTCCAAACTGAGCCAGCCCAAAGAAGTGTAGGAGAGACTGACACCTGTGGCACAAAATTACCTTCGAGGAATCAAGCTGCTCGTAGCCAAAACCACCATCTGTCCACAGTGAAATCTGTCAATTGTGGCTATTTATGAAATCTCTAGTTGAGCCTATAAATGGCTTTATCTTACCTTGCCTATTCTCTTATCCAAAATTTTACAGAGCTGTACACTCATTTTTCTAAAAGGAGACAAGTGTAGAATAGTCACTAGCAATATTAATGAAATGTAGAGTGTTGTGATGCAAAGTGAAAGGAGGTTGGGCTTTGGAATTAAGCAATCTTAGAGTCAAATCCTGCTGCCATTTGCTGTGTGATCTTTGGATATGTCATTAACATCTCTGCTTCAATTTGTTTATTCTGTGAAATGGGGACAGTGATGTCTCTCTTGCCACATTCACTGGTGGTGAGAAACAGTTATGAAGAAAATAAACATGAAGATGTCTGACCACCCAAAGCAGTCACTTAGCATATGACGCTTTCAGAGGCCTTTTTTGGGATTTTCCAAGTCACAAAGTGCTGTCAACGGGATTGCTGAGGGGAATTGGGTCTGGGTTGCAGATTAGATTAAAGTTGTTGTGGGAATGTTTAGTTTTCATTTTATTTTTCAGGAGTAATCTACATTCCTTTAACATCATACCATCCATATTTGCATAAAACTAGGATACTCAAATGATATGTTGCCTGATTTTTAAACTTACCATTGTGTGGAATTACATAGAAATAAACAGAAAACCACAGATGGAGAAAATTCCAGTTTAACAAGAAGGTCCTCTGCCAGTTCCAAAAATGTTAACAAGTATTTCCTAAACAGGATTGGTCTCAGGCTCTCTCTTTCAGCCAGCATACTGTGCAAGAGATTACCAGGGAACGCAAACCAGCTTTCATCTCCAATAGACTATGTTTTTGCCAAACCCCGCTTCTTAAAACTCAAATACCATATGTCATTTCTGTCATCATTATTACCTTAAGAGTGTCCACAAGGTCACTGATAGCATAAAATGAATAGACCCCAAATATCTCTTTCAAAACCAAGGCAGAAAGGGTAAAGGAGCAACTTAAGACAGGCATCTTTATCCCAAGGCTCTCTAGAAAGAGAAATATCACTATCACTGAAGTGTGAAGCCCTCCATGAAATGTTGGAGCATTTGAAAATATTATTATGTCTTAAGTCTATGGCTAATTTGTCTCAGAATTTTAATACATTTTTAACATCTTTATACCTCAATGCTTAAAGGATTGTTTCATCAGCTTTACCAGGCTTCAGAGCAAATGAAACCCAAATCATTATCAGTTTTCAACTTATTCCTTTCTCATAGCTTAACAATTGACCATTAAACATTAAACCAGAGACTACATATTTTCTAAGACAATGTCAAATCCAAGTATCATGTTTCCTTTTTTCCAACAAGTTTATTTCTCTATTCGTAAGTATATATGGTATACTCTACTTTGCAAGTTAAGAGTGTAAGCTTTGGAGTCAGAGAGAGAGGATGGAATGATCTCCTGGATTTGCTACGAATCATTTGTGTGACCTTGGGGAAATGAGCTAACTTTTCTGAGCCTCAGTCTCCATATTTATAAATTGGGCTGAATAGTATGACCTTTGGCTTAGAAAATATAGTCATAATAATTATTCCCTATCCAAAAGTAGGTGAGCTATGTTCCACATAGGCAGAGGTAAAAGTCCACAATGTATCATATTGAATACTTAATGCAAAACATCTTATTATTCTCCTTGAATTTTTCCTTAAACACACACACACAATTCTCAAAATCCTTGGGTTTAGTCCTTCTTTTTTCTGTGTCCTACAATTAAGCCATTTCACTGCCTTTTAGCATCACACCTAGAAGACCACAGAGTAAATATGGGTACCTCAAATGAGAGGTCCCTTCAAAATATACATTTCCTTTGTGACTCAGAGATTTCCACATGCATGATCTTAGACCAGTTACATCACCTGTTCAGTTACTTTTTTTTTTTTTTAAGCTAGGTAGGTTTAATTAAATGATGGCTAATATCTTCTCTGGTCTGTCTTCGAGGATTTAATTTAATAATTATAGCATTATATAATAAATTAAGCTGAAGTGGATACCTAAAATGAGAAAATAAGATTTTAAAGCTAGCTGCATAATTTAATTATTCTTACCATCTTGGACCATTGCAACATATAATCTCCCTTGTTTTTATTAAGCAAGCTTCACTACTTTTCTCATAAAAATGAAGTTTGTGATGAACAATGCCCAAAGAATGCAGGTTGCATTTCACTAATAAGCTTGGTCTTGACTGTGGGCTTTTTGGAGATGACTGAGTATTATAAGTGTAATTCACAAGTTAAAGTACATGAGATAGTGGAATAACAAAATTTCACTGAAACCAGAGAGAAAAACTTTTAGCTCAAGATTAAGGGCTGATGTGGGTTTGGAGAGGAGGTGAAAGTGTAAAGAATAATTGAGATATTCGGGAGCAGAAAAAACTCAAGGAAAGGGTTTCTAAGCAAAAGAATAGTTCTTCCAGGAACCCGTGACTTGGATTTTTTTTTTTTCTTGATCTCCTTTAAAAAGCCAGGAAGGTTTCTAAAATCCTTGCACCCTTAGTTGCAGCAAGCATTTTGTAAGAGACTTTTCTGCAGAAAAAAAATCAGTAGAGATCACTAGAGCTGCAACATTATACAGATCTATGAAATGACAAAACAGTTAAAGCTACAGAGAGAGAGCTGACGGAGTCCTGGAGTTGAGGCAGAAAGTCTTTTCATTTTCAAGACTGAGAGGAAAAGGATGCAGAGCAGAAGCATGAGAACTCTGTGCAATCAAGACCTGTGTTCTGAATTAAGGATGCACCCCGACTTGGGTATTAAAAGCAGATCAGAGGGTGCAAAGAACCAATATGATGAAAGAAGGAATGAACAGAAACAGATCCGCTACCCTGTTCATCTTTCTAAAGAAGTCAAATGGAATCTGTGAAATGCAAAGATTTTGAGTGCAAGCAACACTTCGACAAGGCACCTCCACTCACTGTCTATGTGGCCTTGGTCAAGTTAAACTCTCAAAGCCTGTTGCTCACCTACTTTGGGGTAGGGAATAATTATTATGACTATATTTTCTAAGCCAAAGGTCATACTATTCAGCCCAATTTATAAATATGGAGACTGAGGCTCAGAAAAGGTAGCTCACTTCCCCCAGATCACACAAATGATTCGTAGCAAATCCAGGAGATCATTCCATTCTCTCTCTCTGACTCCAAACTTTATACTCTTAACTTGCAAAGTAGAGTATACCATGTATACTTACGAATAGAGAAATAAACTTATTGGAAAAAAGGAAAAGCCACCACGCATCTATGTTTAGGTGAGCACACTGTGGACACCAACAAGTGTGAACTGATGGTTAGCAACGTCAATTCCTCCCAATGCAAATACAAACATTTTCTCTCATGTCAGTTCTGTGGGTGTGGGGAGCTGCCACCTATCCTTCTTCTTATTAAAAATGTTAATAAATAAATAAAAAGCTTCCATTTCTTTGAAGACAATTATTAAATCACCTGTCAGAACGTGAGTATCCTTAAGAAAAAAACAATAGGCATTTTCACAAAACGCAAATTGCTGCTGTATTATTTCTCCTCCCTGCCCCCAAAGATTCAATTAACAAGAGGGAAAAGGTGGTTGTGTTTTTAACAAGTTCTTCACGCTGAATTGCTTAGAGATGTACATTAAGCCTTCTTTTAGTAATAGGAAAAAATTATCTCGTCATGACTCGACTCTCTTTCCTACCTCCAGCAGAGGATTGCAATCAATCAGCTGGACAGCAAGATTGATTTTCTAATTAAGCCAGCATTTGTATCAGCTTGCAGAGCCACAGAAGGCTTCCCTACTGTATCTTCCCAGCACATTCCTATTTGCGTTCATTTACCCTCTCATTTACAGCACTTTCAAAGTTGGGGGGAAAAGGGTAGATAGTCTCTTCCTCCATGCAAATATCCAATAGGATCTCTAGCTGCTTCCGGGAAGAATTACATCATTATTGACAAAAAGAGAGAAAACCGTTGACAGGAGTCCATTTGGACTCGATTTGGCTCCCACATGGATGAAATTTGCCACCATGACCCTGCTTCCCCACCCGCTCCCCAACCCCCAGGGCCCACCCGTGGTCGTGGTTGCTTGCAGCTGGGCCAGCCAACACACATGGTTGGGGGAGGCAGGCTTTTAGCATTTCTAATAGCTCCACTTTAAGCATTGCTTGCCAAAAAGGTATAGCAGACTTTTGTGCAGGCCTCTGTGATGAGATGTGCTCATGATTTAATTTACTTAGGGGAAGAATATGAAACCCTGAACAGCTCAGCCGGATTCAGCGTCCTCAGGGACTCTGCTGGAGGAGAAAACTTACTTTAGCAATTCTGGATCCAATGTGCTGGTGCCTCGTTGCTCATGACCTTCCTTCAGTGGGAGACACTGGGGAATAAAACTGAAGTCAGTAGAAGAAAAGCTTGCATCTTTTTTAGTTCATTCTTGGTACATTCATTACCAAATATTTTGTAATTAAAAGCTCAGTCTTTCACCAATTCAAAATGCTAATTTTGATTTAGAGAGCACTCTGACCTGAACTGGAATGAAGTTGACTTATGTTCAATCTTAAGAAAAAAAAAAAGAAAAAAAAAAGAAAGAAAAAAGAAAGAGGCTGATTCAGGCAAACAAAGTGACTTTGAGTGGG
Organism: Colobus angolensis palliatus; assembly: GCF_000951035.1. NCBI lineage: Eukaryota > Metazoa > Chordata > Mammalia > Primates > Cercopithecidae > Colobus > Colobus angolensis. The sequence continues at coordinate 432,491 of NW_012115466.1, forward strand.
AGTGGGTAGATGTGTGTGATGAGTTTATATAAGAAGCCATTTGTTTCAAAGACCTTAAAATAAATAGTCTTTCAAGTAGCATCATTCCTTATCCATGTAGTCTTTGGTCTTTAGTGACATCAGTCCAGTCATTCATGTTCCCCTGGGCTGCACAAACACGACATGCTCCAAACAGAACTCATGGTCTTTTCCTGAAACTGCATCCTCCTCGTTCTGATTTCCCTATTCCTTTTTTTTTTTTAAGACGGAGTCTAGCTCTGCCCCCCAGGCTGTAGTGCCGTGGGGCTGTCTGGGCTCACTCCAAGCTCCGCCTCCGGTTCAGGCCGTTCTCCTGCCTCAGCCTCCGGAGTAGCTGGGACTACAGGCCCCGCCACCGCGCCCGGCTAATTTCTTTTTCTATTTTTAGTAGAGACGGGGTTTCACCATGTTAGCCAGAATGGTCTCGATTTCCTGACCTCGTGATCCACCCGCCTCGGCCTCCCAAAGTGTTGGATTACAGGCGTGAGCCAACGCACCCGGCCTGATTTCCCTATTTCTTTATAGGGCCCCCCTGTGCTCCTAACCATCAGATTCAAACCTAGGCAACACTATTGACTCAGTTCTCTCTTGACTCCCAAATCTAATGGGCTGTCTTACTCTGTGAAAGTGATCTGTGGGAGACACCAGCATAATTTCTTGTCGTTTTTACTTAGATTATTGCAACAGCTTCCTACCTCTTTTTCCTGCATCAGTCTCTCCTTTTCCTTGTCCTCTGTTTCATTGCCAGAGTAGTAGTCTAATCATTTCCAAAGAGTATCTTGAATTTTGTTATGCCATGCTCAAAGGCTTTAGTGGTTCCCCACTGAATCCTACTTAGTACAAACTCCTCATGTTGGCCGACCTTTCTGAATTTTCTCATATGTCACCCATAGGTCAGTGACTAGAGGTTGGTACTTTCCTCAGGGGCGACAAAAATTATTTGCTTAACCAAACTTGAATCAGTTTCCCAGATCTTCTTCTAGGCCTGTCTGTGCACTTCCTTGTGAAATCAAATTTTAGGGGGAACCCCGCTAAGTCAGTTTAGCAGGATTCTTCCACCCTTGATATCAGGTAACGCTTTATATCTGATCATGTTCCTTATCCTCCACCATCCCCCAGGTGATGTCTGATCACCCTGGCCTGTCTCCAGCGAGAATCCTGTTCAGTTCATTTAACCAAAATCCCCCTTGCCCCTGATGTTTCCTCTCAGTAATTTTCTATCTATTGACCCCAGCCTGCTCCTTGACTATGAATTCTCACTTGCACATGCCAAATTCAGAGCTGAGCCCAATCTCTCTAATCCACTGTAAAACTGCATCATCGTGGGTTCGTTGGTTTGTTTGTTTCTGAGACGGAGTTTCACTCTTGTTGCCCAGGCTGGAGTGCAATGGACCGATCTTGGCTCACAGCAAGCTCTGCTTCCCAGGTTCAAGCAATTCTCCTGCCTCAGCCTCCCAATTAGCTGGGATTACAGGCAGGCGCCACCACGCCCGGCTAATTTTGTATTTTTAGTAGAGACGGGGTTTCTCCATGTTGGTCAGGCTGGTCTCTAAGTCCTGACCTCAGGTGAACCGCCCACCTTAGCCACCGAAAGTGCTGGGACTACCGGCATGAGCCACTGTGCCCGGCCCATTGTGGTTTTTTAAATCTATTTCAATGGTACAAATAAAGCCTTTCATACTGTGCTTTAACAAGTATCATTAAATAGCTTCTTCTTTAATGGGGGCATTTGGAATCTGTCAGAGTTGTGTTGGCCTCAGTAACTAGAAATCACAACTGTCCTTACTGAGTGGGACATTTAGCAACGCAGGAACCAGACAGTCACAACACCCTGTTGAGAAACACTGCTACCAATCAGGCCAAATCTAACTTTATCTTTCTTCCAAATATGTACCACCTTGGTTATGACCTGATTCATCTTCAAATCAGTCTCACATGCTATCTCTTCCAAATAAACTTAACTGATCATCACCACCTTGTACACACACACACACACACACACACACACATGCACGCACACAGGACTTTGATCTTTCTCCTTTCTGAATCCCACTTAGAAAACTTAATCACAGTCTACCTTTTACAAATAAATTGGCCTTAGATTGCAAGCCCCTTGTGAGAGGGTATTCATGTTGCTCATTTTTATCTCATTAATACAAGTTACACAAGCTTTATACAAAATAAGCACTCAATATGTAGTCATTAAATTGATGTGGGATGAGGACCTGCACCAAGAATGGAAGCCAGAGGCCCCGAGAGTCAGGCTGGGCCTGAAGGACTAAGTGGGTAGTCAAGGCAAGGGCAATCATATCCTCAGAAAGGGAAAGACAGACTAGGCAGAGAGACTTTGTAGCAGTCTGAGAAAGAGAGGGCAGCATTGCAAATGAGAGGTCAGGCAACAAGAGCTCAAGAGTTCAAGGCCTCAGTGGTCAGGGGACAGAAGAACTAACGAGACATAAATGAGCAGCTCAAAGAAGCCTCATAAAACAAAAGGAAAATTTAGGAGCAAAAATGATCTCATCAAGTCATTGAGAAACTGGATGGCCAGTGGTCTTGGCAGGTTGTGCCCTGGGACTCAAAGCATCTGAAGGGGAGCAGCTGCATGGCAATGGAACTGAGACACAGCTGAACTTATGTTTTGCCCCAGGCTCTGAGCTCTTATATGGTCCCTCTGAGGATGGCCATCAATTCTAGTTCCATTAGTATGAGCTCTGCAAGAGGGGACAGACCACTGGGAGCATTTGGCCTGTGCATTTGCAAGAGAAATCAGTAGCTTTTAGGAGGCCAAGCCACGGACAGGGCCATTAACTGACTAGCTGTTTGAAGAGAGAATTTGCAGGTGAGAAAGGGGGAGAGGCAATGTTTCAGAAGCACACTCAACCATGGTAAGTTAGATGCATGCTTGACTCTTGGGAAGAAAACTGACTTTGAGGAAGGAACACTTGAAGGTGATTTTTGCAGAAGGAATGGGAGGAAACTTTGGAAAGAACTCCATGGTAAAAAGAACATGTGCTAGAATTGAAACCATGGAAATAGAGAGTAAGAGAAAGATGAGAAAATATGCCCTACAGAGGATATCAAAGGGAAAGGCATTGAGGTCTCCAAATATGAAGTCTCACTGGAGTGGAGCGAATAGCGTTAAGTAGTCATGGAGAAAAATTGTGAAGAGTAAAGAGATCCCTTTACTAGAAACATCACACTCAAGTGGTATAACCCATATACTGGGAGAAAAAATTGGAATAAGAGTTGGATAAGACTGAAATTAAATGGAAGCTCCATCTGTTTTTGAAAAGTAATAACCATTCACTATGGCAAGAATAACCAAGAAAATTCATCAGTATCTATTTATTGGCAGACTACTTTTTGTGAAGCACCTTCCTAGAGGAGGCATATCCCTGTAATAGGATAGGGAGGATTTCAGTAGGTAAGGAGGAGAGAACTGAGAAAGTGAGCATTCCTAGATAATGCAGACATTATGAACAACAGCCTAGGGCCAGGAAAGTATATTCCAGAGATACAGAGAAGACAAGTCTTGTTGAACAAAAGCCAGAATGAAGGAGAGGAGGGAAATGGGAAGAGATGATTTTCGGCACTTGAAAGCTTCATCATCATCTATCCCATGGTGAACCATTAACGCCGAACAAAAGAAGGCACATGGAGATACTGAAAAAAGGTATTCGCTGATTTATAAAAGAATTATTTGGTGCTGTGGAAAAAGATAATGCCCAGTTTACCTTTTTTAAAAAATCACTTATCCCCTTCTCCCTCACACCACCCATATTCCTATGACGATTTTTCCTTTACAACCCTGGAAAAGAGGAGTCTGTGAGCTTCTTGGACTTGGGCTACTGCCATCCTCCGCATGTCTCTTTATCTTCAAGAGTCTCCATTGCATTCACAAAGGAATGGAGACAGAGTTAATTAGAGGAAAAGTTAATTAGAATCTAGATCTCCTAAAATGTCTCTCTACCTTCAGCAATTCCTCAAGTTACTAAAAGTGCTGCTGAGAGGAAAAGATTTGCACCGAGGCAGAACTTTGTGGCTGTGAAAGTAATTCCAAGATGACTACAGAGAGAAGGATGTGACTTGTAAGTACAGGAATACTTGGTATTTTCATTTACAACAGTTTGCCTTTGGAGGTAACTCTGGATATTAGGGACAGAAGGTCCAGGGAGCTGTGTCAGAATTGACTATTCACTTCTCTCAGGGAAAGAGACCCAATCACCTTAGATAAAAAAGGAAGAGGAGGAGAGGAAGTTAGTTAGACAAAAAAGAGGAGGAGAGGAAGTTAGACAAAAAAGAGGAGGAGAGGAAGTTAGACAAAAGAGCAAGGCTGGAGAAATCTTCCTTTTCCACACAGGGACTAATTTTAGTAGTCAACTATGCCAGTAATTTAACCCATGGCTCTTTCAATCCAAGGTTCTATTCAGAGAAGTTTTTTCTAGAAGCAAATTGACATTTGGAGCACAAAGGCAAGTGAATTAAGGCGGAATGATAGGCAAAGCCAGGGTTTGTTTTTTTTTTTGGGTTTGTTGTTGTTGTTGTTGTTTGAGTTTTTGTTTTGTTCTAAATACATGTACGGAAATATATTCACATGTACATTCTTCAGACGGGCTCTTTCTTTTGCACAATAAACTGCTACCATTTACTTTAAAAAAATACAAAATTCAACCCCAGGTATTCATTTTGTCACATCCTGGTGCCAAAATTCATATCAGGGATAAGTAGATAGAAAAAGAATTACTGCATCACAAACACATACATGGAGGAAGGGGAATTCTACTCATATGGATATTTCATGAAATAAAATGAAAGCAACTTCTGGAACCCAAGAGACCTTGGGTCATATTTTCATTTCAATCTTATAGTTGGAGGTCTCCGCACTGCAGTTTCCTCATCTCTAAATTGAGAGGAATATTATCTACTTCTTATAGTTGCTATAAGGACACAAGGAAACTATATGCTAAAATTTAGCCAAGTGCTTTGCACATAATATGTAGTCTATGAAAAAGAATTCTGTTGGCAGGAACTTAGAAGGCTATAGGAAAGATCTTCACAAAATGAGTTTCCTGTTGGGGTGTGATGGGTGGAGGTAATAGTGGTTGCCATAAAAACCATTTTCCATATCACCAGATTTACTTGCCTATCTCTCCCTGAAGTGAATGTTTCATCTGGCACTCAACAAAATGGATTGCTGGGCCCTTGGTTGAGTGCAAATCCAGCATCTATTATTGGCATCTTTCTTAATGTCTTTAACACCATCAAAAAAGTGGAGCAACCAGCCAATTGGAGACTGTTCAACACTAAATAAACATTTGGAATAGGGCCATGCCTTTTGCAAAATTACAATCTGCTTAAAATAGACGGCCTCAGAGGTCAGTTTTAAATATGCTCCATTGGATATCCACTTTTGTTTACTTCTATCCAAAGGCAATTTGGGGGCAAGCAACTCAGACAGCTGCTTGGGGCATCAAGCACTAAGTGCAGACACTGCTGTTCCTTGGACAAGACGTGCTGCGCCCTGCTTCTATTTTAAAAGGCCTCCAGCTACAGTTGCCAGAGAAGGCAAGGGCTGTTGAGCAAGTGTACAGGCCTTACAAATGATATTTCAGGAGGGAAGTGGATAATAGGGGCAGGAAGAGAAATTGGCTTACATTTCTCATCTGGAACGCTATTTGGTCTTTAACTGTTCCTACCCCAAGCAAAATAATTTCTTGGTTTTCTGACAGACAGACAGATGGATAGATAGATAGATAGATAGATAGATAGATAGATAGATAGACAGCAAAAAGTCCTCACAAACATATTAAAAAGTTACATGTCTCAAAAAAACATTTTAAGCAATTAGTTTTAAATGGTAAGATATCCCTCATATTTTCATATTTAGTAAAATAATAATAATGCTATCAGATATGCTCTTTTGGCTGAATAAAATATTAACTGCCAAGAAGAGAATTCCCAGACATTGATGAGAATGGTAAATTTACTATTGAAACACTGTTAGACATATTTAACACCAAGTGTTCTGAATAAACTAGTTTTCATATTCTCCACTAATTCATCTCAAAAATGAGGACAAAGAGACCTGAATCTAGCAAGTAAGAATGTTCTTAAACATTCAGAATTATATTTGAAAAAAGAAAAAAATTATTCTGAGAAAATCTACCTTGCCTAGTCAAGCAGTCCTGGACTGATTCCACTTCACTGAATGTTTATATAATATACAATGACTCCACTCCATTCAGGAGCTAAGCATACACAGCTTGTGTTTGTCTCCAGTTGTTTTAGGTATGTTTGTTTCCTCGACTAGATAGTAAGCATTCTGAGAATAGTGGCTGTATATTATATTTACTCCATACCTTTTGGTTACCTATTTAGTGCTTCGTACGTAGAAAGCCTTCAGTAAATAATTGCTGAATGAAAAAAAAATGTATTGCTACAGTTTGGAATGTCTCTAATAATAAATATTTCTTCAACCAATATTATAGTCAACACGTAGGTATATTAGAATCATCTAGGGGAGCATTTAAAACATTCCTATGCCCCGTGCTAGAAGCTGGTTTTAAGACAAAGACAATAAAGAGTTATGCCTTTGTCATGAAGGGGCTTAAAAATCTAGGGTAGAAGGCAGGCATCATAGGTAAAGAAATATGATTCAAAATTACTTCAGATAGACAAGTTACACCTCCATTGATCATATTGCAGTTTCTTTAGTTACCTATAATTTGTGAAGACATACTATGGTAATCTTAATTGGACCTGCGTATTCCCTAAGCCTTCTTCAATAACTTATTTACTAACAATGCTCTAAGATAGAGTTATTATGGCAGATGTCTAACAATTCATCTGTTGTACACTGATGCTGACTAGTTTTGCTTACAGAAGGGAGCCCTCTTTGTGCATTCTAGGGAAAATAGCATGCATGAAGTAGCTTTATGTCTACAACACAATGTATTATATAACACTATGCATTCCAGCAAAGATAAAATAACAAAGATCCATTTTTATCTTCCCACCTGAAACAAATAAAAAGCTGGAAAAACCAGCTCTCAAGATATTTGACACTGTGCAAAGAAGGATCGTGATTCCTGAGACATGTGGAACAGAGGAGATGAGTCCTGCAAATCCCCCAACTTACTCCCTGGAGAAAGATTCCAGGCTGTGCTGCAGGGAAGCGGAATCCAGGCAGAGCATCCAGACTCTCTGAGTTGAGGAAATGGAGATGAGAGTCTAGAGAAGTCAGAGAGAAAACTTTCAAGATTTGCAGAGAGTCTCCCTCAAGTATTCAGCTAAGTACTGATGAGCAAATGAGAGACAGAAAATTACCCAAAAGGATTTGAGGGATCAGTGCCCAGAACTGACCCAGAGCCAGTAATAGTGTCTGTTCTTCACAGCCAGAGTAGACAACCTCATAAATCATGGTTTATGGATTAGATCAAGAGTGGGCAAACTAGGACCCATAGGCCAAATCCAGTCTGCCACCTATTTTTGTAAATACAGTTTTATTGGAACACAGCCACACCCATTTATTTATGTATCTTCTATGGCTGCTTTCAGGCTATAATGGGAGTTGAGTAGTTGGAACTGAAACCAGATGGCCCACAAAGTCTAAATTATTTACTATCTACCCTTTGCAGAAAATATTTGCCGATTCCTAGGCTGAAGTACTAAGAAGTGCTGAAGTACTAAGAAATGCCTAAAGTACTAGGAAGTGTCTATGTAGTGGGCAAAAAATTAACCATAGACTAAATGCTGCTCTGGTCCCATCTAATAAAGCTTGCTTGTTAAAGTAAGAGCCAAAAGGGTCAAATTGTTTCCAAGTAAGTTAAATATGTTCCAGCTCAAGAATATCTATATAAAAACAAAACTATCGAGCACCCAACAATGTATTAATAAAATTCACAATGTCTGGCATCTAATCAAAAGTTACACAACATGCAAAAAAGGATAATACAATCTATAACATGTGGGGGGGGTGGGGGGAGGCAATCAATTAAAATTAACCAAGAAATAACATAGATGATAAATTAATAGACAAGAACATTAAAATAGTTATGACTGTATTCCATGTGTTGGTGCTTAAGGAAAGAATGAACATGTTGAATAAAGACAAGAAAAATATTTTCATGCAAATCAAAACCACAATGAGATACCACCTCACAGCAGACAGAATGGTGATTACTAAAAAGTCAAGAAACAATAGATGCTGGAGAGGCTGTGGAGAAATAGGAACGCTTTCACACTGTTGGTAGGAATGTAAGTTAGTTCAGCCATTGTGGAAGACAGTGTGGCAATTCCTCAGGGATCTAGAACCAGAAATACCACTTGACTCAGCAATCCCATAACCAGGTATATACCCAAAAGAATATAAATCATTTTACTAGAAAGATACATGAACATGTATGTTTATTGCAGCACTATTTGCAATAGCAACATCATGGAACCAACTCAAAAGCCCATCAGTGACAGACTGGATAAAGAAAATATGGTACATATACACCATGGAATACTATGCAGCCATAAAAAGGAAAAAGATTATGTCCTTTGCAGGGACATAGATGAAGCTGCAAGCCATCATCCTCAGCAAATTAACACAGGAACAGAAAACCAAACACCACATGTTCTCTCTCATAAGTGGGACTTGAACAATGAGAACACATGGACACAGGGAGGGGAACACCACACACAAGGGCCTATTGGAGGGGTGGTAGGGAGTGAGGGTAGGGAACTTAGAGGATGAGACAATAGGTGCAGCAAACCACCATGGCACACATATACCTATGTAACAAACTGGCACGTTCTGTACATGCATCCCGGACCTTAAAGTAAAATTTAAAAAAGAAAAAAGAAAAAAAAAATTTAAAGACCCAAATTGAACTGTTAACTATTTAAAACAAAATAGTGATGATTTATTTTAGAGTTTTAACATATATACAATTGAAATTTATGGAGGTGGGGGAAGGCTCTCAAAATGTTTGTGGGAAAATGGAATTAAAAGATAAAAATAAAAAATACAAACTTTATTTTTCAATGTAAGCTCCATCAAGTTCAAGGCACTTTTTGTAAGTGACGATACCAGCCATTAAAGATCTGAGGGTCCTGGCAATTTAACGATACCAATGCAGTCTTTTTTATCTCCTTAACTGACAAAAAAATGGATGATTTTTAAAGATTTTTTAAGATTGGGAAACAAAAAGAAGTCAGAAGGAGCTAAGTAAGGGCTGTAATGTGAATGCCTCAGGATTTCCCACTGAAACTTTTGCAAAATTATCCTTGTTTGTTGAGAGGAGTGAGCAAGAGCATCGTGGTGGTGGACTTTCTGTTGAAGCTTTCCTGATCATTTTTCTGCTAAAGTTCTGCCTGACTTCTCAAAACACTTTCATAAAAATCAGATGTCATTATTCATTGGCCCTCTAGAAAGTCAACAAGCAAAATGTCTTCAGCATCCCCAAAAAACCGTTGCTATGACTTTTGCTCTTGACTGGTCTGCTTTTGTTTTGACTGACCACTTCCACCTCTTGGTAGCGGTTGCTTGGATTGTGCTTTGTCTTCAAAATCACACTGGTAAATCTAGGTTCCATCTCCTGTTACAATGCTTTGAAGAAATGCTTCAGGACTTGGATCTCACTTGTTTAAAATGCCCACTGATAGCTCTGCCCTTTTCTTCAGCTGATCTGAATGCACTGGCTTTGCGACCGACCCATCAAATTGGCAGTTTGCTCAAGTTTAATTTTTCAGTCAGGATTATGTAAGCTGAACCAATTGAGAGGTCTATGATGTTAGCTATCGTTTCTTCCGTTAATCATTGGTCTTCCTCAGTTAGGCACAAACAAGATTAATTTTTTCCTCAACTGCAGCTTCGGGGTTTATCTTCAGTATCACCTTATCCCTTCTTAAAATAAGTTATCCATTTGTAAATTGATGATTTATTTGGGACATTGTCCCCATAAACTTTTTATAAAACATTAATGATTTCATGATTCTTCTACCCAGGCTTTCCCATAAATATGATGTTTGGTCTTCCTTCAATTTTAGCATAATTCATGTTACTCTGATAGGGGCTTTTTTTCTAATGATGTCTTATCATTCTTAGTACAGCAAACTAGATTCTGTTCAGACATATTATAACAAGTTAGTAAAAGTTTATTTTGATGCAGAGATTTTTGAAATTATGCATACTTTTTTCCTAACATACATTTTCCATGAACTTTTGGAAGACCCCTCATATGATAATGTGAACACAAAGAGTAAAAGGAGTATTAATGGATTGCATTGTTGTAAAGTGTTTGCATTGTGAAATGCTTTCACATTATTTGAAGGTGGACTGGGATAGTATACATGTGTATACTGTATCCTCTGAACAACTACTTAGAAAAAAACGTGCCAGGCGCGGTGGCTCAAGCCTGTAATCCCAGCACTTTGGGAGGCCGAGACGGGCGGATCACGAGGTCAGGAGATCGAGACCATCCTGGCTAACACGGTGAAACCCCATCTCTACTAAAAATACAAAAACTAGCCGGGCGAGGTGGCGGGCGCCTGTAGTCCCAGCTACTCTGGAGGCTGAGGCAGGAGAATGGCGTAAACCCGGGAGGCGGAGCTTCCAGTGAGCTGAGATCCGGCCACTGCACTCCAGTCCGGGCAACAGAGCGAGACTCCGCCTCAAAAAAAAAAAAAAAAGAAAAGAAAAAAACAAAGCAGTAATTAAATACTATATTCATTTTTTATTTATATTTTCATTTGTTTCTTTTTAGAGTTTCCATTTATCTGCTAACATCCCCTAACTATTCCATTAATACTTTCCACGTTTTCCATTAGTTCTTTAGTATATTTACATGGTAGCATTAACATTCATCTTTTGAAAGTTGTAACATCTGGGATGTGTTGATCTGCTTCTCCTGCATTTTTTCTCTTGATGATGATTAACATTTTCTGGTTTCTTCACGTCTTGCAATTTTATTGAATGCTAGACATTATATGTAAAAGAATAGTTGAGGCCAGGCACGGTGGCTCACACCTGTAATCCCAGCACTTTGGGAGGCCGAGGCAGGCGGATTACAAGGTCAGTAGTTCGAGAGCAGCCTGGTCAACATGGCAGGACATGGTGGTGCATGCCAGGAATCCCAGCTGCTCGGGAGGCTGAGGCAGGAGAATCACTTGAACCTGGGAGGTGGAGGTTGCAGTGAGCCGAGATGACATCACTGCACCTCAGCCTGGGCAACAGAGTGAGACTCCATATCAAAAAGTAAGAGTAGAAACAAAAATAAATCATATTTACCTATCCTGCCCCCTCAAAAGGATATCTCCCTTCTTCTGTCAGGCCAGTAGTATTACATGCTAGTTCAAGCTAAACTTTAGTTGAGTTGGGTCTTGTCCTCGTTATAGGTATAGTCAGTTCACCACTGGCTTCATACGTTTTGAGGGCTGAATGGGCCCTTTCCTCTCAGCCAGGCTTGAGATCTGAGACCTGTGAGACTCTGGAGATCTCTTCATGTTTTACAGTCCAGCTTCTAATTTTAAGTTACTCGAGGATTTGATTTTCTTTTCAGGCTCACCACCAGATTTCTGTGCCTGGAAAGTTTGCCTGTTTTTTTTCTTACCCCAATATGTGTCAGATTCATTCTACCTTCCCCTCCTCCACCAGGAATGAGGCATCTATAGGCCTGTCTCTACTAGGAAGAACTTGTCTTTCCTGGGATTTGATTTATTTAGATTTCTTTAATTCCTTCAAATCCCTGGCAGGTTCAAAATAAATCTGTGATCTTGTACATCGACAACTTATTCACATTGTTGGTGACACTGTCAGGCAGCAGTCACTTGGGACTTTCTCCATCCCTATAGAAACAGAAGCTTACAGTTTAAAATGAACAACACAACTTGGCCAATTGTTACAAGAATAAAAAAGGTGGTAGTAACAAAGAGGCATTTGTATTAACTCAGACTTTAAATTAGAAAAAAAAAAAAAGAAGAAGAAGAAGAAGAAATTAAACCACTAACTTGACCAGGCACAGTCACTCACACCTATAATCTCAGCCCTTTGGGAGACTGAGGCAGGAGGATCATTAGAGTCCGGGAGTTTGAAACCAACCTGGGCAACACAGCAAGACCTCATCTTTACTAAAAATAAAATATAAAAAATTAGCCAGATGTGGTGGCACTTGCCTGTAGTTCCAGCTACTCAGGAGGCTGAAGCAGGAGGATTGCTTGAACCCAGGAGTTTGAGGTTGCAGTGAACTATGATTGCACCACTTCACTCCAGCCTGGGTGACAGAGTAAGACCCTATATAAAAAAAAAAAAAAAAACACAAACAAAAAAAAACACCCCACTGACCCATGAGACTTGAAACCAAACTACTTTAATAAATTATTTGCATAGTTTGCTAGTTAATTGATTAATTAAAAATAAATTATTTGCAAAAGTCCAACGTTTTATCTTGAGGGGGAACTTCTCCTAGACTCAAGTAAAACGAGTCAGTGAGACCTTACAGAACATCTAATCCAAAGGTTTTTGCACAGAGCACAGAGAACTCTGGGTGTTTATAAAAGGCTATTTAGAACTCCCACAATATATGAGTGAAAATCCAGTCTGCTCTGAGTCCCCTTCTCCAAACACATCAATTCTGCTTTAATCAATTTTGCATATTGGATTTTGAGTAAAATATCATTTGAAATAGAGGTTCTGATCTCTTCAAAACTATAAAATCACAAACATATCTTCCTCTCACACACACACAAACACACACACATAGATATACATAATCTTCTTGTTAAGCAGCTGAGGCAGACATAGAAAGTGACTACCCTAAGATCACATAGCTAACTAATACCAGGAATGATACTAGAACCTCTCCCACCCAGTACATTTTCTTCTCCACATGGTCCTTCTCATGACTAATTAATCTTCCTGTCCTGGACTATTGTAATTCTTACTATATTGGCCAGTTTCAATGTGGAACCACGGATGAGCAGGTTTCGTTGGATTGATGAATGATTCCTAGAGCTTTGGAAACTCTAGTGTGACATCAGTTGGATCCAGGTGAAATGGTAATCACCAGTGTATAAATGATTTGGACACTGTAATTTCCCCCTGTGATTTAGTTTGTTTGCTTCCGTTGATTTATTTAGAATGTGCTCTGCTACATCTCCCAACCTTGCTACACTTTGAGCACCGATAAATGTCAAACAGATTAGACAGGCCCATTACTCAACAGGCACATTTCTAAAAATGGTACAAAGGTGAAATCCCAGCAGTTTCAGATGATTGGAGTATTTACAGGATGTTAGGAAAACATCAGCTTCAAAAATTCAGAGGTTTGAGAGTTGATATAATGTTTTATTAGGAGCCTACACCACCACTAGTCACTGCACAGAAAATATTAAGCCACGTTGGAGTGAATGAGTTTTGAGTACCTGTTATATAGTATAGGCTGTACAGAGATTGGCCCTCTAATAGCCACTTACAGTGAATACATTTTGCTGTTATCAAAAGAGAAGAGAATGGAACCCACTTTTATAGCTTTGCTCACAGATAAATGCGGGTAGAAAGAGATATTTTTTCCTTCGGTACTGACCACTTAGGTTTGGGCATATAACATCCTTGCTCTAATACAAAGTCACTAAGCTTCAAGAGGTGGATAAAAGGTAGCAACAGTTCGCTAGAACAAATCTTGAATTTTTGTTTATCTTCATTGTTACCACAGTGACTACCAGTGAATCACCAATTATGGAGCCAAGCACTGTGTACTATCTCACTTAATCTTTATAAGAATCCTGAGATACAGGTACAATTATTGCCATTTTACTCATGAGAAAACTGAGGCTTAGAGAGCTTAAACAACTTGCTTTGGTCACACATGTAGTACACGACAAAGCTGGGTTTCTAATCCAATCAGTTTAATTCCAAAGTCTTCACTTCTTGCCACTACTGTCATCAGTTGTGCAAAAAAAAAGCAGATGAAAGTTGAAATAGCAACAACTAGAACAGGTTGTTCTGTTTATGTTATAACCACAGGAATTACTTAGAGTAGTGTTCGTTGGTGGGGACACACCCCAGTTATTAATGGATTAGTGCTAGAGTCAAACTTCCATATTTCCTCTTCACCAAGATTTGATTACATCTCCAGTGTTTTCTTTGTGATGTTCCCTTTTTATAACTAATGGGGTAGTTGGTGGGAAGTTTGTAAATGAGGAAGCTGTATGTCTAAACAGGGAGAAAGTCAGAATATGAGCTGGGCTTTGCAGGAGCCAACCAGTACTTCCAGTCTATGATGCTAAATTCACCATATAGTTTTTATAGGTACATAAATGTACACGTGTGCAGGCGCAGGCATGCCTATGCCAAAAAAGAGATGGACAGAGGAGGAAGGTATTGCTTTCTCCTTTTTGCTTTGCATTTTTGAGGAAACGACAGTTAGGTTCATCACTTATTAATCACAAATTTTGGTGCTATGTCTTCAGAATACAAAAGCGTCACTTGATTTTCAATGCATATTCTGCTAATTGGTAGGTTTTGCCTCTCAACTAAACTGTAAAGGGGAAGGTGCATACTAAACCGATTGCCCTACTTAGGCAGCTCCTGGCAGGAATGCTGAGATGGATTAACATGCATAACAGAAGGCTTATGTGACCCTGGGAGACAGTAGAACCTGAAATAACCTTAATATCCTGTCAACTTTCATTACCAGACCCCACTGAACAAGAAAAGCCTATTTAACAGTCTGTCTGGGAAGGAAAAATCCATATCTTTTTTTTAAAACAGTATTTTTCATCTTGTTCTCTTTTATCCTGGGGATATTTTCTTCCACCTCACTTCTCAGAACAATATCACTGCACTAGACCAAGTAATCTGGCGTCCTGATTTCATCAGATTTTTCAGCAGATATGCCACTCCACAGCCCATGCTGCCACAGACTTTCTTCAAATATATCCTCATACATCTGGAACACAGGGTCCATGCTGAACAGTTAGCAGTCTAGTTTTAGCAGTGTGTTTGGACAGAAACAACCCCATCTTCACCATTGTCTAGGTTCAGCCCTAGGAAGGTGTTCAGGCTCAAGAAAGAGGGGAAGTATTAGTTCAACTGAAGATTCAAAAGCAAAAATATCTTGGAGAAGTATCGGTACTTTCTCAGACTTACACAAATCCAGATGTCTGGTCAAGATGTCAACTGCATTTGCTGAAAGCATCCTGAGTTACTTTACCATGCCAAGTGCTGTATGCTCCTCAAGGGAGGTGTTTATGGGGAAATTCTAAAAATACTGAAGCACTAAAACAAATCCAAAATAATTACATTTCTGTCACTTTTTAACAGCACTTTCAAGAAATAGACCATTCTTTCTGTCTCAGTAAATGCTTTCCAAATTTCCAAATTAGATGTCATATCTTGAAGTTCCAAACATCCTCCATTCACAAGATATGGCTTAGCCATAGATTTAATTCTGTTTAATCAGAGTAGTTGAAATCATGGTTTTAAAAAAATCACTAGGCCGTTGAGAGAGATCCAGATTCTTCAAAATCAGCAGCAGTGTGACCTTGGGCAAGTTACTTCTCTCCTCTGAATCATTAAAGGGAAGGAGGAAAGTAGTAAAATCTGTTGGATTATTGGACACTTTACCATCATTACCTTTACTAAATGGTTTTCAGTATTTCTTCTAGTTTTAATTTTCTATTCTACTGAGTTCGTAAATTGATTTGACAAATGTTTACTGAGAAATTCTATAAGCCAAACACAGTGCTGTGCACTAAAAGAGTTATTAAAATCAATATGAGGGCCTGGTGCAGTGGCTGATGCCTATAATCCCAGCACTTAGGGAGGCTGAGGTGGACAGATTGCTCCAGCTCAGGAGTTCAAGACCAGCCTGGGCAACATGGCAAAACCCCGTATCTACAAAAAATACAAAAATTAGCCAGGCGTAGTGGCGGGCACCTGTAGTCCCAGCTACTTGGGAGGCTGAGGTTGGAGGATCACTTGAGCCCGGGAGGCAGAGGTTGCCATGAGGCGAGATTGTCCCACTGAACTCCAGCTTGGGTGACAGAGCCAGACCCTGTCTCAATAAAATAAAATAAATAAAATAAAAATAAGGATGAAACAGTAAATGATTTGTACGAAGTTTTTTTTAAATGACAAACTAGACCTTCTAGTTTCTTTTTCCATAAAATTCAGAAGAATCGCTTCTTACGGTATGAATGAGGCCACACTGTGAAATAATCCTGTCAGGAATTTGTCATCTTACTCCTTGGGAAATCTCTCAGTTCCTCCCAATGCACTATGACTTCACTTATCTGAGCTCCAGTATGTGTCTATAAAACAGATTAAGTGGCCTGGCGTGGTGGCTCACTCCTGTAATCCCAGCACTTTGGGAGGCCAAGGCAGGTGGATCACCTGAGGTCAGGAGTTCGAGGACAACCTGGCCAACATGGTGAAACTTCGTCTCTACTAAAAATAACAAAATTAGCTGGGCCTGGTAGTGAATGCCTGTAATCCCAGCCACTCAGGAGGCTGAGGCAGGAGAATCACTTGAACCTGGGAGGCGGAGGTTGCAGTGAGCCGAGATTGCACCATCGCACTCCAGCCTGGGGGACAAGAGTGAGACTTCGTCTCAAAAAAAAAAAAAAAAAACCCAGATAAGTTAGTTAGATGTTTAATTGGAAAAAAACAATGTATTGAGAGTCAGGAGAACTGAGTTCGAGTTCTGGATAATTACCTTAATCATCTGCAATGTTCACTAACATGTGGACAATTTACTTGGTCTCTCTAGGTCTCACTTTCCTGATATGAAGAGTTTGGTCTCAATCATTTAGCTTATTCCTAAAATGCTTCTACAGCATTGAGTGAGAGTGCGAGAGAGAAAATCTCTCTAAACCAGCACTGTAGAATACAGTCGTCACTAACAAGTGTTTGAAATGTGGCTTGTTCAAATTGAGATGCGAAAAAAAAAAAAGAATGTAAAATCTCTCATTGATAATTTTTAATAATGAGATAATTTTAATATTGATTATGTAGTGAAAGGGTAAATATTTTAGATAAATTGGGTTAAAAACAATACATTACTAAAATTAATTTCACCTCTTTTTAATTTCATGTGTTTATTAGAAAATTTTGAATTCTCTAGTAGTTTTCACATGTGGTTCACATTTATTGCTCGCATTGTATTTCTGCTGGACAGCACTGGTCTAAACCGTCTCAATTACCTACTTACTATAAATTCATCAGCTTGTGAAGAGTTAAGTAGGTCATATTGTTCTGGCCTGCATTTAAAAAAAAAAAAATTAAAGTGAAAAACAGGAAGACAAAGAAAATAAGAAAACAGGCCTCTGTCTGGGAAGTGGACATGTCCCTTCCTACCTGAAGCCCCTGAGGAGTTCTAGTTCCCCTTGCTGCTCCAGGGTCTTAGTCTGCAGATTTGAATAAGAACAAGCCTGAGAACTAGAGAAGCGGCAAGGCCCTCTGATGTTATCTTAGAAAATGCAGACAGCTACTGACGGGAGAAAAACATGCCACTGCAAGTGAAAAGGGCCCACGAGAACAAAGAGTTGGAGAAGCCTGGTGTTTAAATCATTCTGGGGGAGTTTGAAGTGAGGGAGGAAAGGGACGAAATTGACCAGGAGAGCTCTGCCCTCTGAAGCAAATGTTCTCTCGCCCTTCGTTTCTTCATCCTTTTATAATACTTCCCATTTCATGCCTTTCTTTATAGCTTGCGATTCTCTTTGCTAGGCACTTTCACATACGTATCTCATTTAATTGTAATATGCCTTTGAGGTCAGTATGATTACCCTCATTTTATAATCAAGAAAACTGGAACTTACAGAAGTTAGGTAACTCGCCCAACTTTGAACAGCTACGAATTATGGTGGGGTCAGAATCTGCATCTGTAGCTTCTGACTTCAGTGGCTATGTATTTTTCCACAAAGCCACATCTCCTGCATGTATTTCAGCTGTTCTTTCTTAATTATCTTGTGACATATTTTTAACTCAGCTAATTTTCTAGTTGCTTTATGAAGACAGTTTAGAAGTTATTCTACTTCACATTTTAAACTGCTTCCTAAAATATGACAGGGCTAATTTTTAAAACTCCTTTTCTCACTACTAGCTAAACACTGTCCAAATATTAATCAGATGTGAATACTTAGGCTAATAAAATAAGTAGGCCTTCAGCTCATTTGAATAGCTCAGCCAAACCTGTGAAGAAACAAAATTAGCTGATACCCTGTCTGCCTTTCAGTGGATAAAAGATTTGGGCAAGAAACATATTAAAATACTTTAGACAAATGAATTAAAATTAACGGAGTTGATTATGGGAAATCTATAATGCAAATGCGTAAAACTAAACCCTTAAAATCATGATCACATAATTTCGATCATTTAATTTCAACAGAAGTAGAAAAATATTTTTTCTTTTCACCTTCATGCACCACAGAAAAGAAGACAAATGAAATACATGCATTGTGCTTATTTGAAATAAAGTTTCTTCGTGTTCCATCTGTAATCCCCCAAATGCCAGCATTAATCCATTCTAAATCCACAAGGCTTTCAGTTCAGACCCCAAGGAAGGCATAAGTAATGCACACAGAAGCTGTGCCAGTTCAAAACCCACGACAGAAGCCAGAGTATCCAAAGATTTGATTGGAAATTTGACTTCAAACAAATCCCCAAGTGGGGGATTTAGACAAATACAGGAGCTGCTATTTTTTTTTAAGTCCAAGTAATAGAGAGTACAACTAGCAAAATCATTTTTTTTATTATTTCATTTCAACCTACATTTTTGATTTGTGCTGGAAAATCTTATAAAGAAAGAGGTATTAGGTATGATCTGCCCTCAGAAATTTCAAGATGGTACAAGGAAATTCACATACAACAAACACTGACAGATGCAGTAGGTGAATTTTGTTCTCATTGCCTAGTAACTTTTTATTTGCAAGATAATTTTGAGTTGTTTTAAGTAGCATTTTCTCTACCGAATTTAAGTATGTATATAATGTTTTTATATTACATTAAGAAAAGGATAGTAATTACAAATTCCACCTATTAAAAATCATTAAAAATTAAGATAAAGGATCTATAAGGCAATATAAATCATAATATAATTTTATTTAGAAAATTTCAGTGCTTAAGAAATTTCATAAACATGTCTATAATAGTAAAAAGGCATTTCTATGTGTAAATAAGTTCTAGGGAGCTTGGAATGTATAGTTTGATAGGTAGAAAACAGAGACTTTTTTTTCCTCTTCAGGAAAAATGTAGCAAGAATGAATATACTAAGTATTTCTTAGTAACTCAGAAAAAAAAGTCAACTGGGCTGGGCATGGTGGCTCACACCTGTAATCCCAGCACTTTAGGAGGCTGAGGTGGACAGATCACCTGGGGTCAGGAGTTCAAGACCAGCCTGGCCAACATGCAAAAACCCGTCTCTACAAAAAATACAAAAATTAGCGAGGCATGGTGGTGGACACCTGTAATCCCAGCTACTTGGGAGGCTGAGGCAAGAGAATCTCTTGAACCCGGGAGGCAGAGGTAGCAGTGAGCTGAGATTGCACCACTGTACTCCAGCCTGGGTGATAGAGTGAAGCTCCATCTCAAAAAATAAAAAAAAAAAAAAGAAAAAGAAAAGTCAACTCAGCACAAAATAATTTCAGAGGTACTTCACTTTATATTGCAGATAAAAATTTTTATACGAATGATATTTGTGTGAATTAATTGTGTTAAATGACCCAAAGCATGGTCATCATTTAAAGAAAGCCTCTGGAGACTCATTTATTTTAAAAAATTAACTGCTTCCTCATTTATCTGTGTTGCAAATTAATTATTCATTCAACAAGTAGTTATTGAGCATCACCCATGTGCCAGGCACTGAGTCCATAATACTTATCAAGGCAGCATGCTCCCATCATCCAGGAGGTTAAAGTATACATGGGGAGATGCACAAGTAAGTGACTAAGCAAGTTCATTTAACAAGCACAACATGTGCTGAGTGTTACCAAGGAAATAAACATGGCATGTGGTGGAGAATAGCTGGGGACCTATTTCAAACTGGATAATCAGGGAAGGTTTCTCCAAGGAAGTGGCATCCAAACTAACGTCTGACAGTCAAGAAGGAGCTCATCCATCACATAGAAAGAGAGCAAGGATATAATGTGTTTTGTGGGACAAATGATGATAGAGGAAATAGAGCTTAAAGGCCTGAAGAGAGAAGACTGGAGGATTGTTAGGAAAGGAGGGAAGAGCCATAGATGAGATCAGGTAGGCTGAGCTGTGATAGGGGGATAGGAGTTTAATCAAATCTGTGTTTCAAAACAATCTCTCATGCTGCCCTTTGAAAAACTGATTGAAGACACGTGGCATGGAAGCCAGGTCACATGTTAGGAGGCTACTATATAACAGAAAGATGATGGTAACTAGACTCAGTGGTTGTAGTGGAAACAGAGACAGGGCAGTGGACTTGAGGATAGAAACAGCAGGGCTTGCTGATGGATTAGATGCTGATGGATTAGGCTTGATAGAGAAGTTTACATTAAAGATGTCTCCCAGATATGCATACAATCAAGATCTTTATAAAAACTCCTCTCCATTTAATATAAGGATGTGTTCTTAGCATACTGGTTCTTACAGTTTGCTAGTTCACTGCATGTGAAAATGTACTATGGTTTCATAAGAATGTGTTTAGATTCTCAAATACAGGTCTTCAATATCATTCATAACTAAATTTCTATTTTAAAATGTATTGAGCCAAACATGGAAATCTTCAATTCTCTCTTTTCTTCATAATATAGTTAAAGCGAGCTCTTATTTCTTTTTATTCCTCTTCAACATCTTTGATGGCTTCTGTCGATGCTGTCCTTGCTATTTTTGTTGTTGCTGCTATTGTTGTTATTGTTTTATAAAGATGACTATAATCCTTACTAGTTAACCCAGAAATGATTAAAAGAATTCATATAAGTAGGCCACTGCTTGGAGTGGGGTTCTCAAGTATCCTACTTAAGTCTAAGCCTAAATAATTGGCTTCCGTCTCTTGAAAAATATTAGACGACTTCATCTGATTTCCAGCCCCTACTGAGTAATGCTTGGAATTTGGGTATCTAAAATGTTCGAGCCACAAAACAAAGCTCACATAAACCTATCAATTTCTACTGAGTTATTGGTTCAATCTTTTTTCTCTACTTTGGTTTTTACCAGTTCATGTCAATAGTCTAGATATTACGGGCATATAAGCTCTAGGTTTTCTCCCAGTATCTTCCAAGGAATTCACCTGAGCATTGGGAGCATGTGGAATATCCAACAACAGAGTACTGCTTCACAGATAACTTTAAAAGAGGCAGAAATATGTCAATAACCTTCAACAATGACCCCAGACAACACCACAAACAGAGGCAGACTGCTACGAGAGAAGTCAGTATGAGAGTGTCCCTTACATTTTCAACCAAAGGCCTGGTTCATATGTGGTACTGTGTTGACCCACATGGAAAAGGAGTGATTTTATTCAAATCTTCTCCAGTTGCTCTCTCATCTGTTGAATTTTTACTGCACTTTTATACTTTTATATCTCATACTCAAAGTAAGATGAACTCTTTGAGTTGTAAGCTCATTGTGATTTCTATCTGCATAAATCTAGGTCAGCCTCGTGAAATTATGAATATTTCAGATGGGAAAAAACAGATACCTAAGCAAGAGACTCATGTCTTGTTCCAATTTGAAATTATTTCTTCTTATCCCTTTTCAGGTTTAAATCTCTAAAAGTTTTAGTCTAAGTACTTTCAGGAATATTTGTTATAATTAGAACTAAGGTGGGGATGCCTGTCAAGACCCATCCTCTTGGATCTTGTTTAATATGGAGGAACTCTCCTTCCAGCCCTTGCAACTCACAATCCCTCCAAGCACAAAATCCTAAATAAGAGAGGCCAGGCCTTGAGTTTCCAAAACTAATGATGAAGCCCAATTGGCAGTGTAGTCTAGTAGCAGAAGTGTGGGTGAGCTTTGTTATACAGGTCTGGGTTTCAATCCTCTGTCCACCAGCATATCTCAGGGAGACTGAGCAAGTTATTTAGCTTTTCAGAATCTCAGTTCAGTTATTTATAGAATGGATATTACAACTCCTCTCTCATATATTTATTATGAGGAATCAAATAAATAATGTCCCTGTAAGTTCCTGGCACATGATAGGCTGCCAGTGAATCTTATCATAGCAGGAGTGCCAGCTGCGTTGTTTGCTACTGATATATTTTGCCAAGTCTGGCTGCCTGGTAGGGTGGGTCTGCCAGGAGACTGTTTGCTTCAGAAACTGAAGAGCCTCCTGGGAAAGAACTCATACAGAATGAGACTGTCAGACAAGCTTGGCCCAAGAAGAGAAAGCCTTAGTTATCTGGGGGAAAGTCTGGCTTTGACTCTGTGGTATTACCCCATCCCCCAGGCCAGCCTCTTTGAGATGTACTCATATCAGAGTCCTAAGGAGAAAGAAGACTCTGAACAAAAACAAAGAGAGCTATTTTCTCTGGAAACATCTGGCTCATCCTCTTGTATTTCTTCCACTTCTCTTTCCATACACTCTTGATCACTGAGGACCATTCTGGTTGGCCCAATTCTGGCCAGAATATTTTTTATTCTCTTGGATTGGTGGGCCTGGCTTACTAAGCCCAACTCAGAGTTGCAGAACTTGGATTCTGTGCTTGGGTTACTTGAATGAAGCAAGCACCTGGCTTCCCCCTCCTCCTTCCTGTGCCTGCCTTCTTTGGGTGAATTTGCATTACATGGACCTCTAGAGGGACTTAGCTTTTCTAAATAAAATACATAAGTCCAGGTTCTGATTAGCAACCTCACAGGGCAGGCCACCTGTGACACTGACAAGCACATTCCCTCGTGGGCCACCATGTCAAATCACTTTCCCACTTCTTCCCAAAGAAGGAGGCAGATGCTCAGTAGAATCAGGGCAGTGTCAGGAGCTAACCTTGAAAATTGACCTAGACATGAACTAGATTGGCACTACAGAGATGCTTAAGTTTTACAGGCTAACAGTAGCCAAATTTGATCCATCCAAAAGTGGGTCTTATTCTTTTGACACTGAGGCCACCCTTCTGTCCCCTATCCTCCCTCCATGCCCTGTACCGTGTCTTTCAGTACATAAAAACACCTGAGGTCAGGAGTTCAAGACCAGCCTGCCCAACATGGCGAAACCCCATCTCTACTGAAAATACAAAAAATTAGTTGGGCGTGGTGGCGGGCACCTGCAATCCCAGCTACTCAGGAGGCTGAAGCAGGAGAATCGTTTGAACCCAACAGGCAGAGGTTGCAGTGAGCCAAGATCGTGCCACTGCACTCCAGCCTGGACAACAAGAGTGGAACTCCGTCTCAAAAACAAAACAAAACAAACAAAACAACAACAAAAACACTGTGCGTTTCATCCCCACCATTCACAGAGTAGAAGCATTTTCCCAATTTTCCCACACCAAATCATGCTTTAAACTTTATCATAGGCTTCCTATTACTCAACAGAACCCACTCTTGTTATATATATACACAGTGATAAGACAGTTGCCCTGGTTGAACAGAACTAAATGGCCTTCAAAAACTATTCTCAAATTTCAGAGTACGTAAGACAAGGCCTACCCTTGACATTCTCATTCAATGAGCCTCAGATAGGGCACAGATATCTGCATTTTTACAAGTACCCAAGGGGACATTGATGCAGATAATTCTCAGAGTTCACTTTCAGAAAATCTGAATTAGAAAAAGTCACTTAAGTTTTTAAATTATATCTGTTGATTTGGCACAATAATTTGACAGCAAAGTTGAAAACAAAATGAAGAAAAACATGCAACCTAGACCACCTTTCAATAAACATGAACTGAATCAAAGGAATATTCTCTGGTCTATAGTTTGTCTCCTAAAACTTCCAGCTCACTTACATTCTGCAGTGATGTGCTTGTATCCCAGGATGAAAATTACCTACCTCCTGAATCCTCCTCAGAGACTTTTCCACTCAGAACAATGCCACAGTCCAGTCACCTGGTCACCTTCCCGTCCTAGGGTAATTAGAAGGGTCCATGATACACAGGCATAAATCACTGCTTCTAAGACAACCTCTTTACCAATTCAGATGGAGGGCTTTTCCGACAGCCTATTATAGTTATGTTCTATCTATTTCTCACATCCAAGGGGGCCCAAGCTTAATTTATGTGTCTGGACTATGATTCTACTTCTGAGGCTAACCTTGAGTTTTAAAAGCTCTGACATGTAATGACAACAGAGGTTTTGATGGCAGCAAGCGGTGACAGGTAAGAAAAGCATGTCCATTAAAGTGTGATTAGAAAGTTCATGAACTATTGAAACCTTTATTCCTGTCTAAAACTCCCAAAGGTCTCCTAGCTTCTAGAACATATTATTTTCTGCCTTCCAGGGACAAATCCATTTGACACATTTTTGTCACCTACAAATCAATGGACAAACCAAGCACATTAATAGGGCTTTAAAGCCTTCAGAATTAAGACTAACTTGGGCAGGAGTCATGATGGATGTTTGGGAATACAGGAGGAGGGAAGCTACAAAGAGTTGGAAGATATGCCTAATCATTTAAACAGAACAAGGGCTACAGTAACTGACCCAATTATAGTAACAAGCTCTGCAGGTCTTCTGGGTGGATAAGATCCAAAGGGACGAGACCCAGTATTTGAGTATTCACCTGTTTGAAAGGCACAGGGGTAAGAGACCTAGGCAGCGGCAGTCATCCTGGCGTATATATACGCATTAGGACCCCGGTAAGTATTTGAGACTGACGACATGGTGCAGAACACAGTTGGGCTCTGACTTGATTTAAGACAGTCAATTCACATTCAGAAATGCAAACTTGCACAGACAGACAACAGTGGCCAGCCAGCCAGACATGATATGGAGGAAGGGATAGGAGGAAGTGCTGTGATTCATGAGTTGCACAGCCATTCAGCACTTACTGCGGGTGGGAGGCAGAATAGAGGTTGTGCAGCAGGCACCAAGGATGATCAGTGTCATAGCTAAGTCACAGCTATGTCAGTAGCCCTCAAATATGGAAGTCACTCCATTCTGAGCCCATGACCGGGCCTGGGGGCAGAGGCAGGGGAGGTGGCTATAATGAAATATTTCTTTGTTCTGACAGAGTTAACTCAGGAACTAGTGTGGCACGAGTAGAACTAACAGTAGCTTCGTGCCATTTGTGCAATTACTCATCAAGACAACTGAGCCACACTTCTTGACACCTAGATTCTATTAAAATAATACAGGCTACATAATAAAACACACTATCTATACCAGTTGTGGGCACCACACCCATGTTTGCACCATCTATACTTCACATCATCATCCCAGTCAAAGAAAATTCTTCTAAGGAACCAAGAGTGCCCAGTCTGATATGCAGGATTGTAACAGCCCTGCATTACACTCAACTGGCAGTGATGCCTTCCAACTTAACCTGCCAAGAGTACCTTCCTCTTTCTTCTTTTCCACCACTCTTACCTTCATTCGTTTGACAATAGCATCAAAAGAGGTATATTCAAGCCCAGAATAATCAGCCAACATTTTGGAGGTGAAAATAAAAGTGTTTATAAAAGACACTTTATAAAATGCCAACCTAGTGGTAAATAAAATGAAACCAAACGTATAACATCACCAAGGCAAAAGTACTTAGTTATAAATTACAGATGCAAATTTTTCATGCTTTTGAGCAGAAAAAAAAATGAAACAAACGATATGGGCAGTGTTTGAGTCAAACACTTGTTCAGCTCAGAGGATTTTTCTGTTGAATATAAACAGGCATTACTTTGCATGTGTTTATTACTCTTAATTTTCAAGCACATTGGAGGTCAATTAAGAAACTGATAAACCTCTCTCCAGAAAAGATTAAAGGAGAAAAATAGTAACACACTTTTAATACGCTCACCACAAAATAGAACTAGCAATTATTTCTAAAGGTAAATGTCCATGTTAATATGACCAGATGGAAGGCTAATGAAAAAGTTGTCCTTCGTTTCTCACCTCAAATAATGGACAAAATGGAGTCCTCATCTGTAATATAACAACAGGCGTACATTAAAATGTTTTATACTTGAACATAAAAAGTAAAGCTTAAAAGAAAATTAACATCTGCCAAATGCAAAAAAGGGCTTTCTACTGTTTATTTGTACAAGCTTCACAACTTACATCAACTTAATAAATTAATAGTATATTAATTAAATATCCTAAAAGGTGAAGTTATTTGGGGATATACATGTTATCTATGGGATGGTTAATTTTATGTATCAACTTACCTGGGCCACAGGACACCAAGATAGCTAAACATTATTTCTGTGTGTGTCTGTGAGGGTATTTTTGGCATAGATTAACATTTACATTGGTGGACTGAGTGAAGTAGATCACCCTCTTCAATGTGGATGGGTACTACCCAATCTGCTGAGGGCCTGAATAAAACCACCACCAAAAAAAACAAAAAAATGGAGAAAGTTTGCCTTAACTCTGCCTGACTGCATGAACCAGGATATTGAATCTTCTGCTGCCCTTGGTGTTTCTGCTTCTCAAACCTCTGGAGTCACGCTAGAATGTATATCATCAACTCTCCAGCTCTCAGGCCTTCAAAATACACCTGGGTCTGCAGCTCACAGACAGAAGATACTGGGACTTACAGCCTTTACAATCATGTAAGCCAATACCTCATAAGAAATCTCTTCCTGGATTTCATATATTCATCCTATTGGTTCTCTTTCTCTGAAGATCCCTGAATAACACAATCTAGAAGAGACGGCCAACCAATATCTAAAGTTTAAAGTGATTGACGGGTATTAGAATAGGGTTGGAGGGGAAAAAAAACCCTAAACGAAAGCTCTATTTGAATCATTACATGTCAAGAATTCGGGGGTAAGTAAACCATGCCTCACTGTCATCAGTAAATAGAGATACTGTAACTTGATTAAAGGCACTGCGACTTTGGCCTTGAATGGAAATAAGGGAACCCACCTTTCAATCATCCATTCATTCAGCAAATCTTTGCTGAGTATCTATCAAATATGCAACACTATACTAGGCAATAGAGATTCAAGTGAATTCAGTGAATCCAGTCTCCTCACCTGAGGTTGAAGGAAATGTTCCCTTTCCTGTCCTCCCATTATCAGTTGACCTGACACATGAAGAAATACAAAATATAAAAGAGGATATGGATTTGGTAGAGGAAGAGAAAGCGGACAGGAATGGTAAGTGCTGAGGCTAAATCCACAGGCAGAGGCAGATCTGAAGGAGGCTTTTAGCCCGTGCACTCTGCATAGATTGACATGCACTCTGGGAATTATTGAAGATTTTAAACTTAGCAGTGATGTGATCATATCTTTGTTTTAAAATATTTGGAGATGATTTGGGATCAAGTCTGGAAGCAAGTGGGTCAATAATGAACTATTCCTGTGATCAAAAGAAAAATGTGAGGTGACTTGATCTATAGCAGCAGTGGTGGAGATATCAAAACTTGAAAAAAGGCAAGTGATATTTAAATTTTAGTCTCTTCTGGATTTAGGGACTGAGTGGATATAAAGGATGGTGAAAGGAGGAAGGCAAAAATGATGATTCACTTCATCTTCCCTAGCTGCAATTTTCTTATATATGAAAAAGACTTGTTATCACGAGAGTATTTACATTGCAGGGTTCTAGGGATCAAATAAAAACAATGAAGTACTTTGTAAACCAAAAAGTTCCATATAAGTGTTTGTTAAAATAAACAACAACATAAAAAATGTTAAGGGAATAAATTCTCTTCTTTGAACTTTAATTTATTCACCTACAAAAATAGAATAGTCAGTTTCACTCATGCACAGGGACTTCCAGCTCACCAATAGGCCACAGGCCAAGGCTGGAGGGCTGGGTGGGCAGCCAGCTTGGCCAGTTGCTGCATGGTGAGGCCTGAGTCCGGCCAGCAGGAGCAGTTGGTCTTTGGCAGCAGAGACACCACAGAGCTGAGCTGCCACCAGCCTAGAGGTGGTCCCCTGGGACTCGCTCTTTGGGAAAAGGATGGCGCAAGGCTGGTGTCCTGGACTGCAATCCGGTGGGGGCCCCAGCAGCTATAGGTGAGGAACGTCTTCCACGAGGCTGAGGGAGGCCAATATCTGCTGGCAGCAGCTCACCAACATGTGCTGTGCCTAGTCAATGTGTGTGACAGGTGATCCATCCTGGGGAGGTAAGGAAGATGGGAGGATGAGGCTGAAAACACAGCAGGGGACCCTTGCTGGGCTCAGCCCTACTGGATAGTGAAGAAGCTGCTGACCAACCAACCCTAATTGCTTCCGTCATGTGGCAGCCCCATTCCCTCTATCTTCTGGCTGAAGAGCACAAGGAGTTCCATGGAGAGCACGGAATCAGGGAATCAAGCTGTGGCACTCTCAGTGGAGCCTGGTCATGAAGAGCATAGTGCCCCTGGACAGCAGCCACTACACCTGCACAAGTTCAGTAGCATCCAGAGGACACACACACTGGATCTTGCAGTTGCGGGTAGGAGGGAAGCTCCCAGACCCATCTGCACTCCCAGAACATCTTCTCATGGGTCTATTCTGCATGGGGGTTACTGGCCAACCAGAAAGCAGTGCTGTGCAGCAAAATGGAGTTCCACTGCAAGATGTACAGCAACGTAGCACCTGGAAGTGAATGGCAGGAAGGCGTGCCCCAGCAGCAGGCTCTACTTCAGCATGCTCAAGGTGAGCACCACCGCTGGCTCATATTGGGGGTCAGGTGGGAGTGGGCACCTGGGGCTCTACTTCATTGAAATCTACCAGCATGATAGAAATTTTGGAGTAACCTATCAAAGACAAAATTATGGCACCAGTCATCAGGCAAAATCTTTGTGGTGAGCAGTTCTCTTGGATATGAACTTGCTACTGGTTTATATACCATCTGCCTTGAACCAAAGTCCAAAGTTAGATGCAGCTTCTTCCAAAGTAAGAATGT
Organism: Colobus angolensis palliatus; assembly: GCF_000951035.1. Lineage (NCBI taxonomy): Eukaryota > Metazoa > Chordata > Mammalia > Primates > Cercopithecidae > Colobus > Colobus angolensis. Next base: position 461,439 of record NW_012115466.1, read on the forward strand.
ATGTGTCAATCCATAAAAGTGAGAATCATTCTGGTGATTACTGTCCCCTGTAATCTGTTCAAAAACATTTACTTATTTCTCTGTAACTTTGTGCTCTCTGAATTCCCATACTGATTCCTTGGCAAGCTTGCACTTCGGTGCAAAAGTCATTGCAGTTTCTGCATTGTTGAAATTTGCCTTTTGATATCTGGATACATTTTTAAATAAATGTGGTTATGTTATACACCATTTTAATGCACATTTCGGGCTTTATGGTTTTTTGCTAAAGACTTATTACTTGCTGTTTATTTGATATTTATTTTAGACTATGGGAATAATGTTAGACAAAAAGAAAATTCAAGCAATTTTCTTATTCAAGTTCAAAATGAGTCATGCAGCAGTGGAGACAACTCGCAACATCAACAATGCATTTGGCTTAGGAACTGCTAATGAAGGCACAGTGCAGTGGTGGTTCAAGAAGTTTTGCAAAGGATATGAGAGCCTTGAAGATGAAGAGCACCGTGGCTGATGATTGGAAGTTGACAACGATCAACTGAGAGCAATCATCGAAGCTGATCCTCTTACAACTACACTAGAAGTTGCCTAAGAACCCAACATCGACCATTCTATGGTTGTTTGGCATCTGAAGCAAGTTGGAAAGGTGAGAAATCTCAGTAAGTGGGTGCTTCATGAGCCGAGTGAAAATTTAAAAAAAAATCATTGTTTTGAAGTGTTGTCTTCTCTTATTCTATGCAACAATGAACCATTTCTCAATCAGATAGTGACGTGTGATAAAAAGTGGATTTTACATGACAACCGGTGATGACCAGCTCAGTGATTGGACCGAGAAGAAGCTCCAAAGCACTTCCCAAAGCCAAACGTGCATCAAAAAAAGGTCATGGTCACTGTTTGGTGGTCTGCTGCCAGTCTGATCCACTACAGCTTTCTGAATCCTGGCAAAACCATTACAGCTGAGAAGTCTCTTCAGCAAATCGATGAGATGCACCAAAAACTGCAATGCCTGCAGCTGGCATTTGTCAACAGAAAGGGCCCAAATTTCTCTATGACAATGCCCAACCACACGTCGCACAACCAATGTTTCAAAAGTTGAACAAATTGGGCTTTGAAATTTTGCCTCATCCACCATATTCACCCAACCTCTCACCAACTGACTACCACTTCTTCAAGCGTCTCAACAACTTTTTGCAGGGAAAATGCTTCCACAACCAGCAGGATGTAGAAAATGCTTTCCAAGAGTTTGTCGAATCCCAAAGCAGAGATTTTTACACTACAGGAATAAATAAGCGTATTTCTTGTTGGTAAAAATGTATTGATTGTAATGGTTCCTATTTTGATTAATAAAGATATGTTTGAACCTAGTTATAATAATTCAAAATTCACAGTCTTAAACTACAATCACCTTTGAATCAATCTAATATTATCAATATCATATTTTTAACAAATATGATTTCTTTTTTTGTTTGTTTGTTTTTTTGAGACGGAGTCTCGCCCTGTTACCCAGGCTGGAGTGCAGTGGCGCAATCTTGGCTTATTGCAACCTCTGCCTCCCAGGTTCAAGCGATTCTCCTGCCTCAGCCTCCTGAGTAGTTGGGACTACAGGTACTTGCCACCACGTCCAGCTAATTTTTTGTATTTTTAGTAGAGACAGGGTTTCACCGTGTTAGCCAGGATGGTCTCCATCTCCTGAACTTGTGATCCACTCGCCTCGGCCTCCCAAAGTGCTGGCGTTACAGGCATGAGCCACTGTGCCCGGCCTTATTTTTAATTTTTGTAGGTATATATATTTATAGAGTACAAGCAATGTTTTGATACAGGCATGTAATGTTTAATAAGCACATCATGGAGAATGAGGTATCCATCCCTTCAAACATTTATACTTTGAATTACAAACAATCCAATCTTTTTTAATAATCCTTTTTTAATCCTTTTTTCTTTGGAATCCTTTGAGTTACAAACAATCCAATCTTTAAGTTATTTTAAAATATACAATTATTATTGACTACAGTCACCCTATTGTGCTATCAAATAGCACAACAGCAGTCTTATTCATTCTTTCTATTATTTTGTACCCATTAACCATCCCCACCTCCCCCACAGTCCCCAACTATCCTTCCAGCCTCTGGTAACCATCCTTCTAGTCTCCATGTACATGAGTTCAATTGTTTTCATTTTTAGATCCCTCAAATAAGTGAGAACATGCAATGTTTGTCTTTCCGTGCCTGGCTTATTTCACTTAGCATAGTGACGTCCAGTTTCATCCATGTGGTTGCAAATGACTGGATCTTATTCTTTTTTATGGCTGAATAACACTCCATTGTGTATGTGTACCACATTTTCTTTGTCCATTCATCTGTCGATAAACACTTAGGTTGCTTCCAAGTCTTAGCTATTGTAAATAGTGTAGCAACAAACATAGGAGTGCAGATATCTCTTTGATATACTGATTTCTTTTCTTTTGGGTATATACCCAGAGATAGAATTGCTGGATCATAGGGCAGCTCAATTCTTATTCTGAGGAACCTCCAAACTGTTCTCCATAGTGGTTGTACTAATTTACATTCTCACCAACAGTGTACAAGGGTTCTCTTTTCTCCACATCCTCATCAGCATTTGTTATTGCCTGACATTTAGATATAAGCCATTTTAACTGGAGTGAGATGGTATCTCATTGTAGTTTTGATTTGCATTTCTCTGATGATCAATGATGTTGAGCACCTTTTCATATGCCTGTTTAACAAACAAGATTTTACCTTAAGATCCACTATAAAATTATGAGACAAATTATATTTGCATTGGTACAAAAATAGATACATACAACAGCGGAACAGAATAAAGAAGTCAGAAATAAAACTGCAAACCTACAATCAACTGATATTAAACAAAGTTGACAAAAGCAAGCAATGGAAAAATGATCCCCTATTCAATAAATGGTGCAGGGAAAACTGGCTAACCATATGTACAAAAGATTGAAACTGGACCCCTACCTCTCACCATATACAAAAATTGACTCAATATGAAACAAAGACTTAAATTTAAGACCTGAAACTACAAAATCCTAGAAGAAAACCTAGGAAATACTCTCTGGACATTAGCTAAGGCGAAGACTAAGTCCTCAAAAGCAATTGCAACAAAAACAAAAATTTACAATTGGGACCTAATTAAACTAAACAGCTTCTGCATAGCAAAATAAGCTATCAACAAAGCATACAGAAAACCTACAGAATAGGAGAAACTATTTGTGAACTATGCATCTGACAAAGGACCAATATCCAGAATCTATAAGCAACTGAAACAAATCAGCAAGAAAAAAACAAATCACCCCATTGAAAAGTGAGCAAAGGACATAAACAGGCATTTCTCAAAAGACGATGTAAAGGCAGTCAACGAACATATAAGAAAACATTCAACATCACCAATCATCAGAGAAATGCAAATCAAAACCTCAGTGAGATACCCATCTCACACCAGTCAGAATGACTGTTCTTAAAAAGTCAAAAAATACCAGATGTTGGCAAGCATGTGAAGAGGAAAAAAAAAAAAATGCTTGTACACTATTGGTGGGAATACAAGCTAGTTCAGACCCTGTGGAAAGCAGTTTGGATATTTCTCAAAGAACTAAAACTAGAACTACCATTTGACCCAACAGTCCCATTACTGGGTACATAACCCAAAGAAAATAAATCCTTCTACCAAAAATACACCTGCTCTTGTATGTTTATCACAGCACTATTCACAATAGTAAAGACATGGAACCAAACTAGGTCCTCATCAATGGTGTGCTGGATAAAGAAAATCTGGTATATACCTGCCACAGAATAGGAATACTATACAACCATGAAAAAGAATGAAATCATGACCTTTGCAGTAACCTGGATGCAGCTGGAAGCAAGCATACTAAGTGAATTAACACAGAAACAGAAAATCAAATACCATATGCTCTCACTTATAAGTGGGAGCTAAATACTGTGTACACATGGACATAAAGATGGGAACAATAGACACTGGGAAATCCAAAAGGTGGTAGAGGGGGGAAGTGAAAGGACTAAAAAATCTCCTATTGAAAACTATGTTCAATAGGAGAGATGGGATCAACAGAAGCCCAAGCCTCAGCATTACACCAATCTAAAATTTTTTTAAAAATGAAGTAGTGAGAGTGCCTTCCAACTCTAACATTCTATGACTCTACGACACTCTTCTTGACAAGGTGGAATAATTCATCCAATTTCTTGGGATAAAGTGAAAAGACAAGCCAGTAACCAGCCACTATTTCAAAGATAAGCCATTAATTCTGCCCTGTGACCTCATATGTAATAGGCAGGCACTCATCCATGCAAAAGATCTTTACCATCTCTCTGTCAGGACTGTATACAGAAATGTGGTTAAAACTTGGTTCTTAGGATGAACTGCTTCTAGTCTAAGATACCTGTTATTACTGATGTATAGTAGTTGCTTGGCATATCCTAGATAAAACTTTCCTCCCTCCACCCCACAAAATGTGAGCCAGCCAGCCTTCCTACAAACTCAAAGATAAATAAATGCCCTCTGGTTTTCAAAGAAAATCAGTCCTCCCTTTCTCTAAACCTATTCATATTTGCCTTGGTTCCCAATGAGGACAACAGAATCTATTCCTAAATTTACAAATTTCCACAAAGTATATGGCAAATCAAATCCTTGTGTATTTAAATCACCATAATCATTATTATAATTATACTTCAAGTTGGACCAGTTAATTTGTCATTCATTCATCTAGAAAGAGTAAACATAAAAAACAAGTTTTTCACTCTAACTTTTGACCTCAATAGATACATCATTCTACAAAAATTCAAGAACCAAAAATGTTCAAGTCATTTCCTAGCTTGCCTTCTCACGTTTAGGCCAGTCTTGAATCTCACATGGTATCTCATCTCCCTGGACTTACATTGTCCTCAAGTTTAAGAAAATAAGATACAAAACATTACATTTGTTTAGCATTTCTCTATAGGGTCAACTACTTGATGCCACTGTGATCAGGGAGGAATGCAAGCCTTTTTACCTTTTTTCTGGCTGAAAATATAATTATCTGCATTGGTAGCATTCTTCAAAGCATTGGTTTCATACGGATTTCAGCACAAGCTTAAAAGCCACCAACTATTCTTTCCTTTGCAACTATTTCTTGGTTAGTAGCTGTAGTGAAAAAGTTACAATTTTGGGGGGAATTAAGAAAAAACTTCTACTTGAAAATATATGAGAGCAGAAAGTCTTGAAGAAAACTAATTGGTAATCCAGCCAACGAGGGTAATTCAGAGATAGATCTTTAAAGATATATATATACACACACAGAGAATTGAGGGAAATGACTATTCTCATCTGTCCTAGTTTTTTTGGTTTTTGGGTTTTTTTTAGGATAATATCCGTTACATTTTTTTTCTATAGTACAGAGTTCCTTATTGTTTCTAGCTCATTTACTTTTCTCTGTCTCTCACAGAACCACACATTTCACCACTGTTTTGCATATGGGAAGCATAAACAAAAGCACGACATTTTAAGGCATGATCCCATGGGGCCTTCAAAAGTTTATATTTCATTGGAAACTCTGAGAATCTTTTGCCCAGCTAAGAACATCTGCTTCCTCTTAGCAACTTTAAATACGCTTTGATCCTGACATCCTTCAGTATCACCCACACGACGTATTTGAGGTTTTCCTGAGTAAAATAGGAGAAGAGAGTGACATTTGAGTTGGGGGCAAAGTGCCACTTTCCAGGAGACATTTAACTAAAGCTTTTGCTCAGGAATCAAAAACCATAGTTTTAGTGTGGCTTATTTTTGGTTCTTCATTAGAAAGCTATATCTGTAATAACACTTGGCATCTACGTAACATTTTTAAAACATTAAACAAATTACTCCTCAACAAACCCTTGTTGGTAAGTCAATTATGTAGAATATAATTTGTAGATGCAAAACCAAGAAAATGAGCAGGCCAAATTAGAATTCCATTGTTTACTCCATGCTTCCCATTATCCCTCTCCCCAGACCACCAAGAGTTTCCATATGTCAGCACGATTTTCTTCAAGATCATCTACGGACAGTCACACACTGCATTAAAACATTTCGGTCAATGAAGGACCTCATATACAACAGAGGTCCCATAAGATTATAATGAAGCCGAAGAATCCCTGTTGTCTAGTGACACTGCAGCTATCAGAATGTCCTAGTACAATTCATTAGTCACATGTTTGTGGGGAGGCTGGTGTAAACAAATCTACTGTGCTACTAATTGTATAAATGTCTAGCACATAGTTATATACAGCACATTATACTGGATAATGATAATAAACCACTATAGTACTAGTTTATATATTTACAACCCTATACATTCTATTGTTATTTTAGAGTATACTCTTTCTACTTATTAGAGAAAAAAAAGTTAACTGTAAAATAGCCTCAGGGAGGTCCTTCAGGAGGCATTCCAGAAGAAGGCATTGTTATCACACGAGATGACAGTTCTGTGCATGTTATTGCCTCTGACTTCCCTGCGATACATGGACGTGGAGTTGGAAGACAGTGATATTAATGATCCTGACTCTGCGTAGACCTAGGCTAATGTGTGTGTTTGTGTCTTCATTTTTAACAACAACAACAAGAAGTTGTAAAAGTAAAAATAAAGATTTTAAAAATAGAAAAATAGAATAAGGACACAAAAGGAAAATATTCTTGTATAGTTGTACAATGTACTTGGGCTTTAAGCTAAGTGCTACTACAAAAGAGTAAAAAGGCTTTTTTTTAAAATTAAAGAGTTTATAAAGTTTAAAACTTTACAGTAAGCTCAGATTAATTTAGAATTAAAGGAAGAAAATGTTTTAATAAATTTAGTGTGTCCTAAGTATACAATATTTATAAAGTCTGCAGAAGTGTAGGGTAATGTCCTAGGCCTTCACAGTCACTTACCACTCACTCACCCAGAACAACTCCCACTCTTACAAGCTTCATTCATGATAAGTGCCCTGCAGGTACAAGTGTACCACTTTTTGTCTTTTATGCCATATTTTTACTGTACCTTCTCTATGTTTAGATAGGAAAAATGTTTTCCATTGTGTTATAGTTGCCTATGGTATTCAATATACCACCATGCTGTGCAGGTTTGTATCCTCGGAACAATAGGCTATATCATATAGCCTCAGTGTTTAGTAAGCTATACTACCTAGGTTTAAGTACATTCTATGACATTGGTACAATGACAAAATTGCCTAACGACCCATTTCTCAAAATGTATCCCCATTGTTAAGCAACGTATGACCACAGTAACATTACTGTGTGATAATTATCTATTTCAAATGTATAATACTCCAACAGCTGCATTACTTTGGTTCCTTTATTTATTAGTTCATTTCAAAAGCACATACTGAGTGCAGAATAACCCTTCAGACACTGTAGTTCATTTTTATCCAGTTAAATAATACTCTAGTTTAGGGTTCAATGTACTACCATCCGGTTTCCTATTTTTGTAAATAAAGTTTTGTTGAACCACAGCCACACCCATTTGTGTACATATTGTCTGTGGCTGCTTTTGCACTGTAACAGCAAATCTGAGATTAAAGCTTCATTCAGTCATTGTCAGAGATTGTGTGGCTCGCCATTTCAAAATATTTACCTTGTGGCCCTTTACAAAATAAGTTTGCCACCCCCTGTTCCATCTCAGTGATTTACAAACACCTCACCTAGATGCCCAGTTATCGCTTGAGAATCTGGTTAAAGACACATATCCTGTACCCTAGAGATTCTGATTCAGTAGGTTGGTTGGAGTGGAACACAGGAATCTATATTTTTAAAACCTCTTTCAGGTGATTGAATTGTAGTGTTCCATTTGAGGAATGCTGCTCCAGGTGATGCAGCTTATGGGTTTTCAAGAAGTACCCATGGGATGGGATTAATGACAGCTTTCTTGGCGATGATAATTATCTCCAAGTCTTATGGATTTGGATTGTTAGCAAGAAAACACAGAGGCAATAGAGAAGCTATGGTGAGAAGGAACAAAAATGAGTGAAGTATGTAGTGAGGAAGCAGGACTAACCAAAGATGATAGGGTGACATAGTGAAGTGATGAAAGAAAATATTTCATTTGTATGGAATTGGGGATCAAAGCAATAGATGCCCTTGAAGGCTTGTTGAAAAACACTTTAAAACACAAAGTAATCATTTAAGATCTATGAGGTGCAGTAGAGCTGATCTGGCCAAGCACTGTACCCCAATCTTTGATGAAAAATAGATGTTATTATAATATTGTGAGTTAAGGTTAGGGTAGAGAATTAAATCAGTGGCTATTTCAGAGTTTCAACCTGCAACTTTAACCTCTAGGGCAGTGTTCTTAAACTTTAACACGCATCAGCATCACCAGGAATGCTTGTTAGAACTCAGAAAGCTGGATTTCTTCCCAGAGTTTCTGGCATAGTAGGTCTGGGACAGGGTCTGAAATTTTCATTTCTGACAAATCTGCAGGTGATGTGGCTGGTGCTGGTCTGGAAATCACTTCTGTAACCAAATAGGACAAATGGCTGAAAAAAAACAGGGTCATATTGTACTCCTGTAAATAAACTTTGTCGTGTTTAAGACCACTGAGTATACATGTTGCTGAACCAAGGCAACCGTGCTACCATACCTCAGGTTTGAACTTTTAGAGCTCACTGCCAGTTTGGATGGAAACCATATTGCAATCATAGGATTAGAAAATAATATAAATAATAATAGAATAGGCCTTAGAGATAATTTAGTTCAATGTTTTATTTTATAAAATAGATGGAGAAACTAAAAATCGAGAGGTTACATGGCTGAACTGCATGCAGTTCCTAATGGCAGCCCAAGGATTTCATTCTTCAAAAGGAACCTGCATAATAAAATTGAGTAACATTTTATATTTTAAAAAATAAGTTTAGTCTGTGTCCCCTGAGTTTCCTAAAGAGCTTACAAATGGCAACAATATATAAACCATCATCTAGTAATCATGACAATAATAAAATCCTCATTGAAAGGAGACCCACATTTGCAGGAATGGCCAAAAGAAAATTAGTCAAGATTAGAAATCAATTTTGGTTCCTGAGTAACTGGTCCAAAAGTCATTATTGTAGTACCTCGTCTCTTTAAAAGGCAACCATTACATTGCTAACACTGACTATATTTTATTTAACTCTTTGTTGTTTTGCTGAATTTCATGTGCAAGGAAATAGAAGCTTGATTCAGGTTCAAGTCGTATTCCCTGATTGTGAGTAAGTGACACTCAGGTAACAGCTGCAATTGATTGAGAGTGACATCTAAGCAGGGACGCTTTTAGCTACCTGTGGGCTCCCAGGACACTTAGAAATAATTCAGGTATGGTTTCTTATCAGCTGAGTATTAGCAGCCTGTAAATATGTATCCCCCATTCAGCAGAATGGGTTCTGACAGAGTAAAAGCCACCTGGAAAACATTGAAAAGTACTTCTTTAAGATGTTGTCTAGCTACTTTTTCCCCAAGGGACAACCAATCGGCAATACATTATTTTAGCTTGTTAACATGTGGAATGTGTCAGGCTTTTGCTTCACCTTGTTTTGTTTTCTTTCAGTTTGTTTGCTCTCTGTGCTCTTCATTTGTCTTTCAAATGTAGAGTAAAAGGATCCATTTCTTTGTCCAGCTTCATGTCATATGTAGATAAAAATGAATTAATCTTTAATGAAGTAGAAAGTGGGTTATATGAAGGCAATTTCCTTCTAGGCTTTACATGATGGCTCTTGTTCATTTTATTGGGTTCATCAACCAAATGGTTATTTATTCATATATCCATTCAGTATGTATTGAACACCACTACATGGAAAGCATTTTGACAGATTTGAGTTGGGTTTTTTCCCCCTTCTTTTGTAATTATTGGAAGAGAGGAAGGAGTAGGCAGATGCTGCTCCCACACCAGACACAGTTTGAGTCCTGTTTCCGTTTGTTCCATAGTGACATAATTTCTGCACTGCAGATCGGTTGATCCTTTTACCCAACAAAGATTACTCTTCTGCCATTTTCAAAGTGGTGAAATAAAGGATCTAATGATTTCTTCTTTGGGTATTATAAAATATTCTATTTCTTTATAAGCTAAATACAACTTGTATTTAGCTTTTAAAATACAGTTTTCCTCAGCCTGATATTTTGAGGTGTTCTTTACCCTGGTGTTTTTTCTCAACTTACCCTAACCTTGAATGAACCTCGCTTTAACATAAGGCCTGTCTACGCACTAGCTTTTAAGCATGGTTTAGGCATACCTACCTCTGTAATTGGCAGCTTTCCTTCAACCTAGAAGGAACTCTGCCTCCACAAAGACGATAAATCCTTTGAAGACCAACCTGAAGTTCAACCACTCCCCCGTCCCCGCCCCACACTGGACCCCTTTTGGGAGCTATGACAGCCCACAATGAGATGGTTCTCTTCACTCCCAGGACACTGATTATTCAACACTAATCACTTGATGTGTCAGATTCTGTCTTATATTATGAATGATTGTTTTATGCATACCATAAGCTCTTTGAGGACAAATTATAGGGCCTGTATTTTTTGTATACACCATAGAGCTTAACAAAGGATTAAATTGTGAGTTTAGTTTGAATGGGAGGAGAATGGTCTCAGAAATGTTTATAGTAATGGTCATTGATAGAGAATATTGATGGAGAATTATCTCCAGTAGAAAATTATCTATGGAATCAGCTAAAAAGCAAACCATCAAAACTTTGAGTTACTAAGGTTAATTACTAAAAAGGTTAATAAAATTTCTGAAGTCATTGCTGGTGAATTTTAAAAAGTTTTTTTTTTTTTTGTAAGAAGCTTGGAGAATTAAATGACCTTCTTAATGTTATATAATGTAGCCTTGCAACAAGTAGTATGTTTATTCTTCAAAGAATGTTAGAAATCTTTGCTAACTAATTAACTATTAAATCACTAGCGAAACCAGTAAGGTGTAAAGAAGGTTGCAAAAAGAAATGCAAATAGTTATAAGAGTATCAGTCTAAAAACCTAACCATATTCTAGAGAGTTGAGAGAAGGAGTTGTTCATCTGGTGGCATTTGGCTGGAGTTTTTATTGTTGGTTTGGTTTTTGGTGTCAAGAGAGTTTATCTGGCTTTGATATTAGACTGTGTCTCCCTGAATAGTGTCTCTTGTTGCAAAGAGCTACACTGCCAGCTTTTCACACCCTGGGTGCTAGGGTTTTTCACTTCATATAGCAGAATGGGAGACAAATAAAACATTACATAGTGCCCTTTGTGCCAAAGCACCAAAACATGCTTCAGAAAACTTGTCAAAGGGAGATGGGAAGAGAGAGGAGCAAAAGAGATGATGGAAAAGCACGATTCCCAGTTTTCATAAATGAACAAAATATTAGAATTGGAAAGAAAATACTCAAATAGGGAGCTAAATACATCTTACAATTTTAAATCTAGGATAACACCAAGTTACAAAATTGAGGCTTAAAAACCAATCAACATTCTCTGATCCCTCGATTTGTGTTTTGAAGGGCACCTATTCAGGTGGTTTCTAATAATCCTAGCATTAAGACAAACAAACAGGGAGATATGCGTGGGTGCAGGCAGTCTCATGCTAATGCACAGCACCACCCGATTTATTCACCCTTACAGCAGTTTTAAAATCAATTCAATATTTCCTGGATAGGTTGACGTCACCCCTCTCATATCGGAGTGAAGGACTGAACTGCTTGCTCTGTACTCATTAAAATTCTGTATACTACACTATGCTGGAGCCAATGTCTATTTTCAGGATGGCCGTAAAACAAAGCAATAAGTGTTCTTGTCTCTGAGGCCAAGGTGGGGAGAACAGAGAGGAGTTATGAGAGATGAGGTCCACAGAAAGGAAAAGAGGGAGGGAAGCATTAATCTGTTAATATTTACCAAATTCTAGCAATAAAATGAAGTGTCACACATACACATTAATAAAGCATTCAAAGCACAGACATGAATTCAAGGACGCTCCAAGAATTCTAGCCTGAGAGAGACCAGCCAGTAAGGAAGTAGCAGACAATTTAATCTGGGAAAATGACTTTCCACCCAGGAAATTGAAAACACAGTTCTCAGTTCTTTTATTATTCCTATGAAGTAGTTTTCCTTTTCACAATCCATTTATTAAGGAAAATATGTGTCATTCATCTTACTACTATTTGCATAAACATGGGGCCTCATTCTTTCAGATATATATTACATGTGTGTATGTGCGCACACACACTTATACAAATATACGTATGAATACATATCTGTGCACCAGGTCACAAGTGCTGTGGTGGAGGGATGCTCTGAGGAATGATTGGCTTCAGCTTTGCCTGGATCTGAGGCTTGCATTTGGCTCTACTCTGATGGAGGGCGGGTGACTGACTATATGGAGCATTAGAGTTCATAGAACTGAAGGAGCCACATTGCTCTTTCCCCCAGGGTAAGAAAATGTACCTTTTCACCAACTGTGACATCAGCTAGGCCTGCAGTAGCACTGTGGTTCATCCTCCAGCCGAGGGATTGAACCTCACAAAAGGGAGGCGACACCTGAGGACAGTGACAAGATGCTGCCCTGAGAATGCTCTTGGAGGAACTTACACCTGGTGCTTTCTTCAATCCCTCCTGACAGGTAAAACCTGACCCCCTGAAGGAGAAAAAATGACCTCAAATTCAGAATAGGACAGTCGTTTTGGTTTTGAGCATTCTATACCATGTATGCTTTATACTCAGACAACAAACAGGCCCAACCTCAAATATTATTAAGATATTCTCAATGAGGTGCCTGATTTTTTTTTCTTCTTATTTCGGCAACTCTTCATACACACACACACACACACACACACACACACACAGAGAGAGAGAGAGACAGCAGAGCCATGCATATGGTAAAAATCAAGCTTTTTATTCAAGAAGGGCAGGCTGACCTTTCAGAGTTTGTTAAAAACATACCCCAGAGTACATGCTCACACTCTCATCTCTCTAGAGTAAGACTCCATCTTCAACAGCAACGAAGAATTTCCTGAAGACTCAACTTTCTTTGCCCACTGGGTCAAGGAGAAAGGAAAATAGGCAGAGTTCTTCAAGGAGGGGGCGGCACTGTGCCTGCTTGGCGCGGAAGGAATCCAGCCACCTCTCTGCCCACGTCCTCTATTTTCAGAGACAGCCTGGTTTCAGCCTGAGCTGTGGCCTGGCCCAGGAGCAGCCAGGGGGAAGGGACCTCCTGTATCATGGGAGTGTCTGGGGGAGAGAAGGGCGCCACTAGAAATCATGCCACAGAGTGATGGAAAGCAATGCTCCCAGTCTTTTGCTTCCTGGTGCAAGTCACATTGCTCTTTAAAATGACATGGGGTGGGGTGCACAATCCAGTGAGTAGGATATGGCATAGTTCCTTAGGATCCGAGGAACACAGGAGGAAGCTCTATACTCTCTCTCTCTTAGACCAGCTGGGTTCAAACCTCAATTCTGGCACTTCCCAGTTCTATAACCTGGGGAGAGTCATTGAATCTCTCTGTGCTTCAATTTCTCTGTCTATAAGTTGGGATAGGTAGTAACAGTCCTTACCTCACCAGGTAGCTTTGGAGGACTAAATGAGCAAATTCTCAAAGGGCTAAGGAAAAGCACTTGGATCACAGTAAATATTCTCTGAATGTCAGGGTTGTATCCCACCTGATTTGTCATCAGCCTCTACTTGGTCCTGAAAGGAAAGAACAAAGGAGAACAACACTACTGCACTCACGCTCCCGCCATTGGGCCCTGGTGGTCCCTGGCCTGCTGGGGCTGCCTTCAAATCCCACCCTACCTGCCCCTGTGTTTCCTTGGGCCTGGTGGAAGCAGCATTATTGGATGACTCCGCTGAAAGGCACAGGTATCCTCATTACCCTGAAATAACCTAATTAAGAGAGTATAAAAGAAGACACTGGCACTGAAAAAGAACCTGGTCCACTTAGTGACTATAGGAGGTTCCAGAAACTCTGTTTTGAACCAAATTCTCTTAGCCTCATTTATTATTATTCTGGGCCTCATTTATTGTTAACAACATGGGGGGAGGGGAAATGGTGCCATTGAAACTTTGTTCTTTATTTCATTTTGAGTTCATATTACCAATAGATAAAGCACATATTCCCTAGGGAGACATGTCAATTATCTGCAACCTGCTTGCCATGTACCATGACTGCAGGAGAACTGAGTGGCCAGAGATTTCTGGATCTGAAGCTGCAATGAAATGTGTTCTCATAACTAAGACTGAAGATGTCATTCTTAAGAATAATGTGTGAAGGCTATTTCTCTACCCTAAGCATATAAACCAAAAATCAAACCTAGCATGTCACAGAGAATTTTTGTGTGGCTTCTGGGACTCCCCTTGGACTATCTTTAAGGGAACAGTTTGAATGCCAAAACATTGGCCTTTAGGTGCTATAAGGGAAAAACAGGACAGAATATTTGACTAGCCTGAAAAAGTCAGGCAATCACCATATTCATTCACTTGGCAGAGAAGTAAAAGACAGCAAATAGGAAGCTATTTTAATGGACACTCATGGTTACCATTTATAAGGGTTACCCTCTTGTCCTCATCTTGATCTGAATAGGAGAAACTATAACTGAACTTTGAGCCTCCATTTGTGGTCATGGGTAGAATTGCCAAATAAAGCCAGCTCTCCAACTCTATCCCTATTCTGTCCCTCCAAAGGGACAATCATCGATTTACCTGACTACATTCTCCTTTCCCCCAGGTCATCCTGAAAGACACAGTGTCCTCTTGAGAACGTTTGATTTATTCAGTGTGTTCCTAGGCTCGAAACTAGAATGGAAAGAGATGCTATTCCCCTGACCACAACAGAGCTCTGCCTAGAGAATCAGTCTAGCATAACAGTAAGTAGTCTTTAGAGTTACACTCTTCGGATTCAAATTTTAGCTTCCCAGCTTACAAGGTGGGTAACCTGTCTAGGCCCAGTTTTAGCATCAGTGACATGGAAATAATAACCAGCACTTCATTCACTGATATGCCTATAAGAATATAAGCAAAGAACTTGGTTCATGATAAGAATTTGATAGATGTGAAATTTGTTGCTAGAAAAGAAAACGTAAATGTGGCAACTATCAGCATTACAATATAAGCAATTAACAATCTTCTAGTCTTCTCCTAGGGACTTTGAGAAGAATAAAATATGGAGCATTTTTCCTAACATTAAATCACATTAATATACCAGAATATGAAATATAGAGATGCCATTTTTATAAACAAATTAATGAGCAGGTTTTCAATGAAAGTGTAATCTAGCGAGAAAGTGGTTTGGCCATTCCTCCTTGACCTGAACCTGTTGATTTATTAATATTTGAGCAGGCCCCTCTCATATGGAGTCTACTGAAATAATGGCCCCTTGCACAGTGGAGACTATGATTGTTCACTTGCATTTTGGTTAACAAGCCAAATAAACTAAAATACAGTTAATTATGTATAAACCACAACCACATGTATATCTGGGTGACTATTTTATCTATCAGATTTGTAGCACAATTTTAAATTGAATTTCAAAATTGAAGATGTATACTTTACTTGTAAAATTATGGGCGTTAGTGCTGAACTCTGCTTTCTGAATTTTTTTCACTTTTGCTATACAGACTTTAGGGTTTGTTATTTGTTTTTTGTTTTGTTTTGTTTTGTTTTATTTCAATTTACAAAATAGGGGATCTGAACAAGACATACC
Organism: Colobus angolensis palliatus; assembly: GCF_000951035.1. NCBI lineage: Eukaryota > Metazoa > Chordata > Mammalia > Primates > Cercopithecidae > Colobus > Colobus angolensis. The sequence goes on from NW_012115466.1 coordinate 477,126, forward strand.
CCAAAGCTATTTTTTTTGAAGCTTTTATTATCCTATAAATTCCTCAAATATCAAACTCCATGCAACATTTTTTTTTAGCAATTAATGAAAACTGTTTTGGAGAAGAAGAAATTGAGAGGAGATTTGTCTCTAATACAGAAAGTTGTTTATTCCAACTGCAGACAGAGTCTTTTCATAATTTTGTGAGCCACAAGATAAGAAACAGTTTCTACTCTGTGTGTCATTTGCAAATAGGAGACAATCAAGGTTCAAAAGAAGCCCGTAAGAGCAGCAGGAGACTCTAGAAGGCACAAAATGTGGGATAGAATCCTACAAGGAAATGACGTAAGGTACAGCTGAGGGGAAGGAAACAGAGAGGTAAATTTGTTTTCAAATATTTAATGCCTCCCTATTCTGGGTCTAGGTATTTTCTGATCTTTGCAGAAACTGGTAGCTCTTCATCTTCCCCAGCTCAGCCTTTTCCCACCTGCTTTCACACATTCTGTGCTTTTCATACTTACCACACTCAGATTACCACATATGCCATCCACCACCACACAGGGCAGTGTAGGAAAAGCAATCTAATTAACCATTGCCATTAACCATTCAAGAGAAGCTGCTTCTCTGCAGTCAATAAGCAGCCTGATTCCAGTTTTTTTCTGTGTAATAGGCTTCATTATCTCTAAGGCTGCATCTGCCGGGGGTGGGGGG
>NW_012115466.1:477865-577490 GCF_000951035.1 Colobus angolensis palliatus
GGTGGGGAGGAGCCTGGAATAGAATATTCCACTTAACCATTTGGCAGATTCTTTTAATTTAAAAATGAAAGGAAAATATATAATTTAAGAAAACACTGTACTAATAGGAGTGCTTGGAGATTCTTAACTATCATACAAATGGGATAACCATCTTGAAACTGAAAACAGGAGTGAATTCAACCTATTGGCAAAGACTTATTAGGAGTCTACCATTCAAGCTACTGTGTCAGCTCCTATGGAGTCTATGATAGTCTTCTTGTTCCTCAAAGAGTTTACAATCTAATTGGAGAAAAAAATTAAAATCGAGATAATATACTGCATAGTTTTTACAAGGACAATGTAACAAAACACGTCTACTTGCCAATAGTTGGTTCAAAGTTGGAAGAATTTAGAAGACACAAAGCCAGTATGCAACGTGGTGGCCTAGGAAGGCTTCCCTGTGAAAATGGGACCTGCTCTGAACCTGTCAAGGCATGAATGATAGACTCTGGACTGGCTGAGAGAGAGTCCAGGCTCCCAAGGGAAGCAAGAGTAAGGAGAACACCAGAGAAATAGTATATCAAAGGTGGCTACTTGCAAAAGGCGTCTTCAGAAGTCTTGGCTGTCTGGAGTTGAAGTTTCACGAAGAGGAGCAGGAGATGGTGATAAGAGAGTGTCTGTGTTTGACACAACTTAAAGAGACCTGAGCCCACTATATTCCTCTAATTATATTCTCTCGGTCAAGAATTTTTTTTTTTTTTTTTGTTAAGTCCCTGTTATATGCAAGACACTGTTGGGGGTGGGGAAGGCAGAAGGACAAAAAGAAAAGATCTAATCTGAGCTCAGGAGCCAGACATAAAAACAGGAAATGTTAACAATGCAAAAGATACCAAACAAAACAAAAACTGAAAAAAAAAGTACGGGGAGCGGGGTGAGTTGGCAAATAATTAATCCATCTGTAGAGGAAACCAATTATTTTGTCTGCTAAATACGCTTCCCTTCTTCGAAGAATAAAAGAGGTTTCCTCTACTTCCGGGTGTTGTTCCTTTCAGCCCCGGACCTCGAACCCTGTAATATCCACGGGAACCCGCTTTCTCTCATGGCCCCACTCCCCTGACCATAATTGATTGGTAAGGAATGAGTCCTAGCAGCATGTAAGTCCCTGGTGCCAATTTCTTGCTGTAACCAACTACATCCTTGCTTGACTCTTTGTTTGATTTTTCAGTCTTTTTATCAATAATATGAGTATCCAGCTAGTGAATTTCCCCTTTGATAAAGCCAATTCAAGTTGGATAACAGTTACTTGCAACTTAGAGTCTTATGAAACTTCTAAGTGATTAAATTCTGACTTGCATTGTAATTGTTTGCATTCTTTCCTCCAAACTTCTAGGTTGTAGAGCAAACACCGTGTCTCACTCATCTTTGTGTCACCTAAAGTGGCTAGGTCTATAATCTGTACTAAGCAGATAGCATCAAGTCAGTAATACTAGTTACAGTAATAAATAAATGCCCCGCTCTTAGTTTCTTGACACCTTACAAGTTTATTTCTCACCCACATCGATGGGTGTTCTTAAAGGGGGAGAGGCTGTCACCTAGGTGGTGTTTCAGGGACCCAGGCACCTTTCATCTTGTGGCTCCACCTCTCATGGCCATGGATACTGTGCTGGATCCTGCACAGGCAGGAGCAGATAGCATGAAGAGGCCTCCTACTTCTTAGCCACCTGGGCCCAGAAGTGACCCGTACCTCTTCTGCTCTCATTGTATTGGTAAGAAGCAGCCACACAGATACAAGGGCTGAGAAATACAGTCCTAGCTGAGCAACAGTTCCTAGCAACAGCTCTACTCTGTGGATAGGAGGTAGTAATCTTTGGTGGAAAATTAGCTACAAGAAAGAAAGAGAAAGAAAGATGCATGGGGTGGGGGAAGGAGGAGAAAGAAGAGAAAAGAAAAGAAGAAAGAAAAAAGAAACGTAAAACCAAGACAAAGAGAAAATACACTATGGGGGTTACAGGTGGGGAAAGATTGCTTCAAGGAGCAGGAATTGAGCCTTTTGCTTGTATTTTCTTAATTATATAAAGCCCACTAAAAACATCGTAGATTATGAAAAAAAAATGTAGAGGAACTCTACTGAGTATCTTAGTGAAATGGCAACACTTCTAACATACTTTTTTTTAAAGATTCCTCTAAATTATTACCCTTGGGATCTAAGCAGCATAAGTCAAAGGTCATATCTCCAACAGCTTTCCTTGTCAAAATTATCTTCATAGGAAGCAGTCGTCATGAAAAAGCACAAAGCAATCTGCCAAAGGACTTTCCTTAATGGCTGAAATTCCAAGAATGCAGAAGTCTTAAAATGGCTGTTTCTTCTAGTCAGTTGAATCCCAAATCCCTTCTGTGAAGACAATGTACAACCCTTGGAACAAATAGAAACATTCATTTCAAAGCCTCTCTGGAGACTTTCCAAGTGTTTTTAAATTAATGTTTCTCCTGAAAATATTCAAAACCCAAACTCCTATATTGCTCTAATTATATTCTCCCGGTCATGACGACAGTTGGATTCTGGTCATGAAGTGTTGTTCTGGGGCAGATCCCAGTTCTTCGGGAAAGGGAAGAGAGTCGGGGAGATAGGGGTTTCCAACAAGTCTAGACCCCAGTTATGGAGGGCCTCAAGAACTGCACAGTGTCATAGCAAGTTCTCGGGCACTAAAGGGAACTTCTAAAACACAAAGACCATATTTAATTCACCCCTGTATTTCTAGTGCCTCGCACAGTACCTGACACCAAGCAAGCATTCGATAAATATTTGATGAATAAATAAATGAATGGAGCTAGAATTTAGTGATTATGTCTTGGATGCAAAGTGAGTATTTGGCCTCAGTAACAAAGAACACAAAATAATCTAGAACTGGGGCACAAGATTGGAGCAAGACAAAGAAGACATTCTCGATGCTGAGTTTCTTTAAATACTTTTAGCTGGAAACCAGTCTAGTCACAGAGTCAAGAGCAAAGATGAGTCACCAAGAAGAAGTCAAAAGGATTCAGCTATTTAGGTGGCGTGTTGAGTCAGGAAGCCAAGAAATGTATTGTTTATAAATTATTATATAATCTGATTGGAAAAAGTCAATAATAGTAAAATATCTGTGTTTGTTCTTCACAAGCTTATCTGTCACTCCAAGAAGCAAAACCAGCCTTGAGCAAAACTGTAAAATAAACCTCACCTTCTTATCTCCCCTTTTGTCATTACTTATAGTCAGCAAATGCCCCTCCTCAGGTCCCGTGGCTTTAAATTTTAGTCACCCCTTACCACCCAGGTCATCCAGGGACAATACCTCTTGATCTTGCTTCAGACGTTCTCATCAGAAGTGTACCCATCTCGTGTCTCAATCAGGCTTTGCTCCAGCTGGAAGCCTAACTCACTCATCTGCTCATGAATTCAGAAAGGGCATTAATGATAAATTCAGATAAAATATAGTCTTGTTTATTAGTGTCTTCTGGAGACAAGGCCTTTGCCCAATGGAGTATCTCTAATCATGAACATTTCCAAGTGAAGTAAGGCCACTGGGGAGGAGATCAGGGGCTGGCTGAACTTTCACTGCCCTTTAAATCACATCAGGGGAGGCAGCTACTCTTTCTGTCAGATCCGGCAGCCTGGCTAGCAAACCCTTTTAAAACAGCAACTGTCCTGGTTAAATTAACACTGAAAGACCTCTCATGGCAAACCCTCAGCCTGGGGCCAGTCAGAAAGATAACGGTTTCATTAGCTGGTATCTTTTCAAAAGGATGCCTGAGTCATTTCCCTTTAGACCACTCTGACTCCTCTATTTCTGGTTATCTCAAAACACTTCTTATAAATTAATAGTTGAAAGCACACATCAGTGGTCTGTGGTGTCCCTTATATATGCCTTTGAAAAAACATCGCCAGATATCTAAAGAACAAAATTAAACTTTTCCTCCAAGATTGTAACTGTAACCAAACCACACCTGCCTCAGCAGTTACTCATGGCCTAAGGAGGGTCATCCTGCTACAACCGGATGAAGAGTTTTAGGGTGTTTGTGTTCAAAAAGCCCTGCAAAGTTCATAAAAGGGAAGTGTTGGCACCCATTGTGTAGGCTTATGAATTTTACCCCTTTTTCTTTTCCTAGTGTCACTACTGCTGCCTTATATTTTTTTGGAAATAATAGAGTATAAGTGAATTCATATAAATATATATGTGTATATATACATATACATATATACACACATTCATACATATGTAAAGTCACTATTCCTAGAAATATTCCCAAAGGAAGCTGCCTTTTAAAGTGTTTTTCCTTCAAAATAACAGAGTAGGTTATAGTCTTTGCTGTGAATTATAATCGTCTCACATATTCAGCAGACAGCTCTCTAGAAACTCAACCAAATACATTTTCCCTCTTGAACTGAACAGCAACAATAACAAAAAAGAAAAGACTCTAGCACTGAAGAGCAATGTACTTAGATCAGGTTTATACACTTTAGAGTGGATGATAAATAAGGTCACCCTGGAGCCATAAAGGCCGGAACTAATTGACATATTCAAGGATTCATGAAGCCAATAGAATGCCTTTAGCCAACAGAGGACATGAAATTAAACATACAATGGACTGTATGCAGGAAGCAGACCCAGGGAAGCCAGTCAAATGATAGGAAATGGCAGATGAAAAGTCAAAAGAGAAATCAAGCAAAGAGCCACAGCCTTTTATAAGCTCAAACCCCTGAAGATACCATTCTGTGACCCTACAGTTTACAAATAATAAAGTGATGGTGGTGAGTCAGAATGAAAAGATTAGGTCGTATCTGATAGACTGTTTAATAAGACAGGAAGATGAGTAATGCATCCTAGATAATTATCCATTAACAATGGTTTTCAGAAAGGTTTGATAAATAAAATGTATCTTTAAGAATCTAAACATTGCAAGTACTTTATTCCTGAATGTCAACCAATAGATGAAGTGTGAGTATGTTAGTTAATCATGTTCAAGAACTGAGAACAGAGGGAGAAACTGTCAAATGTCTACTCTATTATTTTTTAATTCAGTTTTGTTACTTTCAAGTACTTGGAGTATTTTTAATTTTAGAGGACCTGTTTTAATAACTAATAATTAGACATGCATGTTGTCAAATTAACATATTGAAAGTTGAAGAATGATCCTTCTAAAAAGCTTCTATATATCTACTGCAGTCATTTATCTAAGTATGCCAGGGACACGTCTTCACTTATTGGTTCAGGAGATACAGTGGCAAAAAGGTTTTTGTCTATTCAAATGGCATCCTAGCCTCAATATGATTTTGCTTTTACTTTTGCTTAGAGTCTAAAAATGTTTTGCTTGTCACTTAAATTCTTGTAAATTCTAAATCAACTGAGTGTATATAAAGTGGCAATTGTGCTAAGCAGTTCTAGCCTCAAGAAATATCCAGATCAATACAAACCCATCCATGATCACCCGGACTCAGAATTTAGTCATGAAGAACCAAGTAAACAGTCACTGAAATAAAATAAATGCCATGTTAGAACTGTAAATACAAGACTTATTATGAGAGCAATGACAAAAGGAGTAAGTATGGTTTAGTGTGTGTGTGTGTGTGTGCTCACACATATGTACATATAGATCCATTAACAATCTACGTGTGTATATGTATATATATGTAGTGTGTGTGCATATGTATATTGTGTGTGTGTGTGCATACATGTATTTCTGGCTGGAAATTAAATACATGGATAGATAGAAAGATCCAGAGGTAGATACGTTTTGACTCCAGTAACAGATAATATTGATGCTCTACTTCATGAAAATAAAAACATAGCATAGTAATTTGGGATTACAGCATCCACCATTAGACAAACCTAATCTAGAAACATGGTTCTGCCACCTATTAACTGTACAAACTTGTAGAAGTTACTTGACCTCTCTGAGCTTCTGTTTTCAACTGTAAAGTAAAGGTAATAATAGTATCAAATTCAGAGAGCTATTAAATCCTTTCATAGAGAAAAATCAAAAATCATTGATTATTTTTCCTCTGATTTATTGGTAGTATATAAACGTATTTTAAAGTAGTCTATGCTCACCACACATTCAGAGGATTCTGGTTTTCATTTTAAAATTAGGTATAAAATGTTGTGGTCAAGAGTGCAAACAAGGAAGGGGGTCGGGCACTTCAAGCACACAGGTGGTACACACAGCCAAAAGAACAGCAACCAACAGCAAGGCAGAGGTAAGAGCTCCAGCTTTTTTGGAAGCTCTCCTGAAGGCCCAGATATTTTTAGATTATTTTTTAAATGGAAAACAGACATACACACTAAATGGCATAGAACAAACACCCAGAAATATTTTGCTTCGATTTTTCATGGGTTATTTTTACAGATCTGTCTTGCTGTGTGAATTTCATTGTGAATGAAATGAATCCGTGAGCATGCTTCCATGGAAACCTGTTTCTTTGTGATTGGCTGAGCGGTATCCAGGCAATTCAACAATACCTCAGAAAGTAAAAGTACCGTTAATATTTAACAGACACAGTAAAACCTACCAACCCCAACCCCATGGCAGTTGTTATGCAACTCACCATTAATAAAGAAATGCAGGTTTATCATAACATTTTCTCACCCTCAAAATATCCTTGCAAAGTTTTTGTTTTTCCCTTTGTTAAAACCTGACATACAGAGAAACGAGAGCAGGGAGTGGAGGAGGGAAGGACAGGACACGAAGGAAAAGGCATAAAACCTTGAAGATGTGATCAGATAAAGCCTTATCATCCTTGTAATTGATATTGCCTCCATTTCATCTGTTTTGTTTCTAAATAGAACTCATTTAAAACGAGAAAAGTTATTTGCCCAAAAGGAATGTTTCTGCCATTTTACATTTAATCATGATTAAGAAAGAAAGTATCATGTCACCTAAGACAATTTATATAATCATGAGCATACTAGTGTGACTAACCAAGCAAGATGAGGCAAATGATACATATTAAAAGGCCCAAAGGAGGCAACATGTATTTACCGGTGTCCCTGGGAAATTGAGGGTTTTTTTCATTTTTTTTAAGCATATATGATTTGAAACTCCCAGTGTGAAAAGAAAAAGAAAATAAGAAATAAGAAAAGCAGTGATACAAAGAAAAGTCCCAATGTGCAAAAGAGTTAAATTTCCAAGTAATCATTTTATTCTGCAACCCCTACACTGTCTGGAAACTTTAGAACTCCCCCTGTGTATTTAACATTTTACTTACATTCTATCATGAGCAAATCAACCACTTAATAACAGACAACGGTACTGGAAAGCAGCCAGAGTTTTTAACATTTGCCTATATTAACATTCCACTTAGGATATTCTTATTTGCATATCTTACTGGAGATTATTTGAGTTACTCAACTCCTGATACAGGATACAATTTGAAAGCACGGAGTTGATAAGAAGAAAATCACTATATTTTGAGCTTATATATTAATGACTCTATAGAGATGTCTTGATTTTGTGTATAAATCTAATGAAAATCAGATTATGACATGCTATCAGGCAAAAATCTCTGGACTATATATAAAGCTGATATTTACTGAGAGCCCAGGAGACAGTTGTACATATACCGTAAATCATTAAATTGATATGAAGTTGAGTGATAAACTGGCTTTAAAAATATATAAACAGTAGTATCTGAGTTGTGATAAACTAATATAAATTTATAAAAGACTGCAAAGTTATATATCAAAATATTAACCATAATTATCTCTAGGGTCTTATAAGTAGTTTTTTGTTCTTTTCTCTTTTTAATGTATACTTTATTCTCTCCACATTTTTCAAGGTATGTGTTATTTAAAAAGGAAAATGTATGTGTTTTAAAGATACTCTCAATGATATTTTCATCTTTCTTTGTAAGGACAATTAAACCTTAAATGCATAAAAAGCCTCACACATTTTAAAGTATTTCACATCCATTATCTCATTCCAGACACACAATATCCTTGGAGGAAGGTATTACAGAGAGTGGACACTCACTTACAGACAAGGAAAATGAAGGCCAGTGGTCAGCCAACTTGCTAAGATGGTAGGGGACACTAAGAGTCAGAGTTGGGGAACAAATTCAAGTTTTGGGGTCCCTATTTCCAACACTTAGATTATATGCGAGTTATGTTACACTGCTGGTTTTCACATCTTTTTAAACTAAATCCATTCTTATGTCTTAATTTTTATATCTGTTCCTGCATGTAATGCATTTTAAGAAGCAAGCAGATGCTAGGCCAGGTGCCGTGGCTCAGACCTGTAATCCCAGCACTTTGGGAGGCCAAGGTGGGTGGATCACTTGAGGTAAGAAGTTCGAGACCAACCTGGCCATCATGGTGAAACCCTGTCTCTACTAAAAATATAAAAATTAGCTGGTTGTGGTGGTGGGCACCTGTAATCCCACCTACTTGGGAGGCTGAGGAAGGAGAATCACTTGAACCCAGGAGGCAGAGATTGCAGTGAGCCAAGATCACACTGCACTCCAGCCTGAGCAACAGAGCAAGACTCTGTCTCCAAAAAAAAAAAAAAAAAAAAAATTTAAATAAATAAATAAAACAGAATAAAGCAAGATGCTCAATAAACATTTGTTAATTAATTTACAACAATCTTTCCCTCTTTGTGTTTTTTTCTTAACTCATTTATCTATGCAGCTAAACATACTTGCTTAAGAATTGAAGAATAACACTTCAGTCAAATTTTCCTTTATGCTATTTTCTAAAGGTTGAAATTCTGGGGATTTAAAATATGTATACTTTCCTAACTACTCATGCAGTTTTGGAGAAAAGGGTATAAGAAAAGACAAACCTGAATATGCATCTAAGCAGTTTATATAGCGCAATGCCTAGAAGGGAGCAAGGGGTATCGCATCAGTGCCCACTCTCCAAGCCTAGTGGATAGTAGAGAGAGGCAGAGGGGAAGGCAGATGTATACTTTCCAGTTCAGCCCCCTTCCCAGTCCAGTCCAGAGTGCAATCAGCAGTCAGGATAAATGGAGTTCCAACGGACAGCCCCAGAGTGCATGGTAGAGAAGGGGAAAAATGAAAAGAGGAATACCCCAGGATGCCAGGATGAAAGAGAAACTACCTAGCTTCAAAGTTTCTTTCCTAGGTGGGCTAATTTGTTGTTTGCATCAGCAGAGTCAATGCTACTATGCTGGAAGAAATAAGAAAAAGGTGCCCCTTCTTCCTGTGGACGTAGTCTGGAACCAAAGGGTGCAGCTTAGTGAGTAGAGTGGGGGTTGTGTTACAGCCCTGGCTTGTCCCCTGGTCAGGAGATCTCATGCAGTAAGCAACCTGCACAACTGTGTGCTGCAGCCCTGCTCAAGAACTGGAAACGTAATCAAGCTGGGTCTGCCTCTAACTGGAGGGTATTTTCGACTCCTTGCCAAAAAAGTATCCTTTGGTTGATAAATATACATGCACATACATCTGATGTATTACAGAGACAAAGAGGTGATTTTTAGAGTCCAGAGGTAAATGAGTTATTTCCCTAGTCAAAAGGAAAAATGGATACTCTCCTCATGGAGTATTGTAATAATTGAATAAGATTATATATGTCACGCACAATACCTAGCACTAATCAATCCATAAAATGTTGATTCACTGCCATTTTCCCTTGGTAATACTGAAACTATTTAGATAAAGCTGCCGTTGCTGGAGCAATTTTTAAAATCCAACTCTTTCTTGCAGTAAATCCCAAAACCTTCCTGTTTCCCACATAGGAACAAACTCTATCCCCTCCCCTACACTATCCTCACACCATATGCATTTTAGAGTAGCAGGCCGTCTGCCCTAGACACTGAATCCATGTGGAAGAACTGCAAGTTAGTTTTGTGTGAAATGTTAGAGCAAAACTCAAAGCCAGCTCTGACTTTATATTTTATAATGAAACTAAAATTTGGCCCATGTTTGCAAAAAATGTTGCCAGCATTTGTTATGGGCCTGTGAGCAAAAGATTCCAGATTTGTTGAAAGCCAGGCAGAAGTCAGGCATATCTTCCAAATGTCATTTTGAACACTGACCCTGAAAAAAATGAGCAGGAGTTGATGCATAAGACTGTGCAGGAAAAATGTGCCGAGTCATAACTTCCAATGAACATGGGTCACAGCCCTTCCTGCAGCTCTATCTTAAGTGAACTCCATAGGCAGATGAGCTGTTTCTGAACAGTTATCATGGCCTCTGGTGAGGCAGTACATTTTCTCTTTTCCTATGGCTTTTTAGTTAAAAAATTATCAATGCTTAGAGAATCCACCTGCCATCCTTTGGCTAAGTTAAAAGGCAGTGGTAAGAGGCCAGCCGTGCTCTGTTAGTGGTCCCAAACTTGGCATTGATTACTAGGCTGGCATATGATGCCACTGTTTTCAAAATAGCCTTTATCCTATTGCTAAGGTAGCTGCAGCCCTCTCAGAACCTCTAAACCCTGGGATCTCACAAGTAGACAATGACCACCATGGTGTTTATATTTTATTAAATGTCATATAGCCAGATTTTTCTAACCTGGTATAACTTTAGCCAGAGACAATTTCTAGAGGATGAAACTCAAGGCAATTATCTAACATGTGGTATAAATGAAAATTTGTACAAATCAGAGAAACACTATTAGCAAGACAAGCTTAAGAATGATGGAGGACGTTATACAAAACACAGATCAAATGCTATAATTAAGCAACTGAAATCAGAATGAAAATGCACACAAAAACAACACAAAATGCAGGCATCCTGAAGCTTGGGAAATAAAAAATAGGTTCTTTTCAGGGTGAGAATAAGGTGGGGGACGAGATAACAGAAAACAAGTTAAGACCTTATGTTCCCTTTGCAGTCTTCTGAGTTCTAACAACTTCCCAGCTGAGCATGACAGGTGAGACGAGATCCAGTGAGATGTGCAGGAGAGAGAAAAATAAGGCCCTGGATTTGCCCTTTGACTCTCACCCCATGGTATATCCTCTGCATCTGACCAACATTTTAGTATTCATGAAGATTAGGACACACGTGCCTCTTGGCAAACAACTCAAAATCCTGGAATCTCACCTTTCCCCACTCCCATAAGTAAATCAGTAGCCTCTATTGTGATGAAAAACAAACAAACAAAAAACCTCTCAAAAATAAACATATGAATAATCTTAATGACATTTCCCCTCCTTGGAATTTCTGAAGCATTTTATTGGCTCTCAGGATTTCTGATCCTTTATTATGGTCATTGGTATGTGTCTCATCTCCCTTACCATATACCCTGAGCACTAAGTGCAGGACAATTTACTGCCTGGTAATTCACAGATCTAGTAGGGCACCTTGAGTAAAAGAAATGTGTCAGCATTTATTCATCTATTCACAATATATCCATATACTTTCCTAAGACCAAAAGTGATACATAATTAAGAACAAAAAGATAGCCATTTGAACTGCAGAAGAGAATAGTTTCAGCATCATTCTGTTTCCTCCTGAATGTATCTCCAGATTCATTTTTTCCACAAGTGTAAGAACAAGGAGCTTTGCTAAAATGCAAGGTACTTTTGCCAGGATACCAGAGTAAAGACAACATGGTCTCTGCCCACCAGAATTTACATAGGGACACAAGAAATCGAGAAAACCATTGCAACAATGTAGTAATGGGTAGTTTTGTGTACCAGGGTGCAATCATGGCTCACTGCAGCCTTGAACTCCTGGGCTCAAGCAATCCTCCCACCTCAGCCTCCTGAGTAGCTGGGACCACAGGCACAAACCACCATGCCCAGCTAATTTTATTTTTTTTTTTTGTAGACACGAGGTCTCACTATGTTGTCCAGGCTGCTCTAGAACTCTTGGGCTCAAGAGATCCACCTGCCTCAGTCTCATGAAGTGCTGGGATTACAGGTATGAGCCACTGTGTCCTGCCTAGTTTTGCTTTAAAAATGATTTAGAAAGAGGGCGATGGTGGGACTTCGGAAGAGGACTTATCAGTTAGCCTCCTCCTGGAAATCCAGAGAACTCTGGGCACCCAGGGGAGATGTTATCAGAGATGAGGCTGGAGATGCACATAGTCTTCGTGACACATGGTCTTGATGACTTCATGCCAATCAAGTTCAATACTGACTGCCATGCACATGGCCGTTGCTTCACATTTGCTGCACAAAGCAAAGGTCGGCTGGAACAGACAGCTTTCAAGCTATAAGCTCTTTAACTAGGTAGGCTATGGAAGCATTAACATGGATGATACCTTTTTTAAAGACCCATTCTGCTTCCCAGTTGGCCTTCTTAGGAAAACGGAATCCCTCCCAAGAGGTAGGCAAGCCCAGGGTAATCTCACCACCTGGTACCTTAGGCCTAGTACCATCTAGGCCTAAGGGAGACAGTCTACTGAAATATAAGATAGGGACACACAGCATTGTCTGAATTATCTCTGTGCTATTCCCAGGGCCTAGACGATATTTGACACAAAGTAAGCCTTCAAGAAAAATTCGTTGAAACAAATGAATGAATCAGGAAAGAACCTAAAACAACAAGCCCAAACATAGACCAGAGGCCACAAAAACTGAAGCAATTCTTTTACCTTCCTTCTTCATATTGAGATTTTCACCACCACCACCCTAAAAAAAGTTCCTGGGTTCAATACTTCCTTGACCCTTCCTCTTGGGGTGTATGAAAGGAGGAATCATAGCTCTCCCTGGATATGGAAGTATGTGAAATAAATTCATTTTTACAGTAGGCTCGAAGTTTTGCTGGGAATATACTAGAGAACAGGAAAAAGCGCTTACTTCATCCAACCTTAAGGTTAAAGAAGGTTTCTTGGAAGTGGAGCCATTTGAGCTATTTACATTCCACGAGAACCACAAAGTCTGCCCTTCAGAAGAACTCTGTACTTAAAACATGAAGAGAAAGGCAATGAGAAAGACAACTTCATGCTTTTCCCCATTAAAAAAAAAAGAAAGAAAGAAAGAAAAAACAAATAACAACAACAAAATTGTCACAGATATCAAAGACTATTTCCTGGCAACATAATCCAGAACTTATTTAAAATGCTGGTAGCTTATTCAACAGTTCAAGAGTAAGAAAAAAAATTAAGACAACATCAAATGTGGCAGGGAACACGGATTGAGAATTTAAGTATGCCTGTACGTTTATCGTGAGAGAATGAGAGATACTTTCCCTAGCTCCATCTCAAAGAGAAAGCAAGGCTCTGTGATCTAGATATCTGAGGCTTGACTCACTCGAAGGAAGAGTTTTCAGAAGCTTAGGCTCCCAAAGGAGATAGTTGTATTATTCAAGAGGAAAGCTCAGAAGTTTCTAAAAGATATGACCTTTTTATCCCAGTGGACCTTAAGGCCTCGTCCTATGCAGGGCTACTAACGAGGTGATGGAGGCCTAGGTCTAAATCCTGAAATCTGTAGTCCAGGAAGGATAAAAAATCCCCAGGGCCAAGTGCAGGGTGTGGCACCAGATACACCCTCTTCTCAGTGAGCCTCTGCAGCAGCAAGACCAGAGGCCCTTCGTCAGATTTTCTGAAAGGTATAAGACCCTCTGTTCCCTTGAACAATGAAAGGAAAGTCAGGGGCAAAAATAGACTAGGTTAAATTTCCTACCAGCGTTGCAGGGAAGAGGAGGGAATAGAGTCAGATTTATTTGAACAGAAATAAACATTTCCTACTCCCAGAGCTGAGGAGCAAATTTATACCAATTTTACAAGTTTGACTGAAGTTCAAAGTTGCATTTTAGAAAACAAAATCAAGCCCTTAGGTCTTTGTAAATGAACTGCAGAATGCCACATGCTGCAGGATACCCATATTTACCTCCCACACAGCAAGTCAACTGGAAAACCAGCCAAGTGTGAGAAGTTCACCTGATTTCTAACCTTCCCAGAGCTGGAAGAATGTCTGTCTCAAGCAGTTTCAGTTACTGGACTGAGATGACCCCAGGACTTCCTCCCTTAATAGCCATTTGAAAAGAGGGAGAAAGAAAATCCACACGCAAAAATCCTCTCTGGTCAGTCACCCACTTCACATACATAGGATCAAAGCAGCTAATGTTGAAATGAAGCTAATGTTACACATCAGTGTTAAAATTCATGTTTTGTTTTGTTTTATTCACAGAATCTGTTGACAATACATAAAGGTAGCAAGAATTCGATGAGGGCGTTTCACTTTTCTAGATAGCAGGCATTCACTGGTTCTTGAATGTTTCATAAGAGGCAGAACTTCTAGCTTATTGTGTTTGAGAAAACGAAAAGCATTTTTGAATCAAAACAGAGGGGGGTCTGCAAAATGAATACCAATGAAACATGTGCAAGGAAGCACATCCAAGTAGGTTTTGTTATGTCTTATCAGCATTCAAGGGATAGGAGAAAAAAACAAACTGTGTTCAACTGTTAAATCAAGACTTCTTGTCTCCCTGTCTTGTAGTCAATTTGCCAAAAGTCTTTTCTCTTCTCTAATCTTATTTTCCAATATCTCATAACACTAACCTGATTGATCACTTGGTCACATCAGCCAAACTCATTAGGCCAATTAAACAAGACTGTGCGTGAGGGAGAATCCAGCTCAGTGAGCTTTGGCAGTGCCATCACAACTCCACTTCTACACGTTCCTCATAGTCGTATTTCAAGTGCTGTGATCTTGTATGGGTGGTTTCATTTATTAAAGGGGACACATCGCCACTCAGAAGGATTTCTCAGGACACCGAAGGGAAAAAAGTATTAAAAACCAGGACAATCTGACAAAAATAGGATGCCTGTCATCCAAACCCTGAGGCAGCTTGCACACGGTGCCATATTTTAAATATGAAGCAAAGAGACTCTGTCTTAACAGCCTGGTTGTGTTAGGAGAGTGACTCTCAGAGAGCCCACTTTCCTGGTAAACGTCCAAAGAGCAGCATTGTTCTGAGGGAGGCTCTTAGGAATGCCAGGTGGTCATGTGTGGACATGCACTGAAGGCCTGGACAGGGTCCAAGAGCTCCTGTGTGTGTTCCTGGCCCCGGGTGCTCTGGTGAGAGGCTGAGTCAGCCTGTAAGAAGGAGGGGCCTTTCCCTAATTGGTGCCCCAATTAGGACCTTTCCCTAATTGTGCACAGAGGGCACACATTGATGCAATTTTTCTGGATAGGACACATTTCGTTATCTGTAAAAAGGTGCCACATATGCCAGCAGCTTGGAGCCTGGGTAATAAATAGATTGGATAATGATTTATTGTCCAAAAACCTGACAATGTAGAGATGAAAACAGTCACTTTTAGGAAGTCTCTTGAATTTACTTTGACCCTTGAAGGGCCTCTGCCACAACCCTGAGATAATAGAGCTTTTGGAAAAAGCCAACCAGAGATTTGGTCCCAGACTGTTTCCTTCAAGATCTGGTAGGAGTTTGGAGAGAAGCAGGGGGAACTGACATGTTTTGTGTCTACAAAGTTATCACATTTGTGTCTTATTCACTACTGCATTCTTATTATCATGCGCTCAATAAATCTGCATGGTAGAAATGCACTGAAATTCATTTTAATTTCCAGCTTGCTCTTGTTTCCAGTAAAAGAGAGATGGTTAAAACCTGTCTTCATTCTTTATATAAATTCGATCTTATGCTAGCTTGGCAAATAAGGCAGCTTTGTGAAAAATTTTCAAAAGCAATTCAATATTACAGGAACTAGAGTGTCTTAGTCCAACCTGCTTAGGTGCAAATGAGACAACAGAGGTCTACAGAGTTCAAGTGACTTATTGTAGGCTACACAACCAGTTGGAGACAAAAACAAGACTAGAACTCAGGACTTCAGGTAAATCCAGTCTTTCTTCAATGCTTCTGTGATTTGGAGGGCAGGCACATGTACCTCTAAAATAATGCTTTTCCCTTATGTTAGGTACTGACAGCCTCCCATATGTCAAGATCTTACACCATACCTGTGGCCCCTTTGCAACCACCATTCTCATTTTCCTAGTGCTACCTCTGCCACCACCCAAACAGCTATACATGCTTGTACTCTCTACCACACTTCAGTTCCACAGCATCCATATATATGGACCCACCCAAAAAATACCTATTATAAGCCCATCAGTTTCAAATTGGGGGGGGGGTATGAGCCATAAAAAGCACAATAAATGATCATTGCAAGACCGCAGAGCAGGTAGATGTGTCATATACCATACCTGAACATCGGAAGGGCTAGGCCAGAGAAGCAATAAACCAGGAAGCCCCTTGAAGTCATAAGGGAGTGGTCTAGCTTTGCAAATATCATGGATCAGAAATAACAAGAAGATCCACCTCCAGATAGCCAGAATGAAACAGAAGAGTCATCTTCAAGAAGTGCTTACCACTGCCTAATTCCATGCTTGTAGAAAGCATTCCAGGGGGTGCTACTAAAGAAAACGGAAATCACCCCCAAAGAGTAGTAGACTCAAGTCAACCAGTGGAACAGCAGTTAAAAAGATAATTATCTAGGGAGTGATTATAGATTTTCTAAACTCCATTTCTAATAATTGGAGCTGCAGATGTGGCTGGTAACTTGATAGAAACGAATACACGAAGGCCATTATAACAGATGGAGCATTGTAGTCAAAAAATAACAAGCCATTTCTTCCTCAGGCAAAAGGAGCCAACTAATTGAATGTGGTGGCAACGTAAAAATTCAGAGCCTCAAGCACATGAAGTCACTTAGACATTTATGGTTTGGGATGAACTTGAAAAATATAATAAAGAAAAATCTACAATGAGCAACAGATTTGTGGGCTTAAAATATACTTCCATTTGCCCTTAAAAAGCCTTCTGGGAAGAAATTTTCATTATATTTTGGACAACATGATGTTCCATCTTCTGTATCTAGAAAGTGCAAACTGGGCTAACCGGTGATGATGGAAAAGAAAATTGTATGATACCTTGATGTTCTTGTGTTTCTGTTTAGTGTTTTCTCAACTGAGACCACTTAGTGCCTTGTATTGATCATCATTTCATATTTATTGAGTGCCAGTGCTCAAAACAACACAAAGAAGATATGATGAAAACTACATCAGCAAAGCGGAGTAGAAGGTAGGGCAATGTTCCAGTAAATTTGGGTAGTTACCTAAAACCAGAAGCATTTCTATCAGCAGGGGTATAAGCACAGGTTATTTTTTTTTAATGTCTTGGGATTATGAAGGAGGATAGAAAAGGAGGATCTGGAAGAAGCCTTTGAAAATGGCTGTCTAGAATTGTGTTGATACGGTTTAAACTCTCTAAACCATACTATTCAGCTTATAATAATCAAGACAATTAAGGAATGGGATGTGGGAAGTGACAAGTGACTCCTTGAAAATAAAGGTGGTCTCCAATTTAACTTTAAAAATAATGTGGTATTTGATTATATATAATCCAAAGCATAACACACATACTGATTTTTAAGAAGGAAGGAAGGAAGGGAGGGAAGGAAGGAAACAGAGAAAGAGAGAAAGAAAAGAACGAAAGAATGAAAGAAAGAGAAAGGAAAGCAAAGGAAAGAAAAGGAAAGGAAGGGAAAAGAAAAGAAAAGAAAAGAAGAAAAGAGAAAAGAACCCCTAGTGCAGAAGAATTTCAAATAATTTATATACAGTGGACACTTTACCCTCCAGAAGGCGAGGCATAATTCCCCACTCTTTAAGTACAGCATGTGTATAGAAACTCATTCTCAAAGAGTACAGTGTGAAAGGGAGGGAAAAAGTAACTTCACAGTGGAGAAATCTGGCAAACACTCCCTCAGTCGAGTTACCAACAGGTTACCTCCATCAAACATCAACAGTGAGAAATCACGTTGGTAGGATGCATCCTTGATATGATTGGCCTTCCTCTCCAAATCCATAACCCCAGTCTACTCATGAGAAAAACATCAGATACATTCCACTTGAGGAATATTCTACAAAATACCTTACCAAAAGTCAGTATGTTCAAAAGCAAGGAAATTCTGAGATACTGTCACAGCCCAGAGGATTCTAAGAAGACATACCGAATGTAATGTGTCATCCTGAATGGAATTCTGGAAGAGAAAAAGAATATTAAGTAAAAACTAAGGGAATCTGAGTAAAGTGTGAACTATAGTTAAAATTGTTTCATTTATTGTGACAAATACACCATACTAATTTGAGATGCTAAAAACAGGAAAAACTGGGTGATGAATTTATGGGAACTCCTTGCTATCTTTTCATGTTTTCTGCATTTTTCTAAAACTACTAAAAGAAAATTTTATTTTAAAAAATAAAAGGAAAGGTGGTTGCGGCAAAGAAACAAACAATAGAAGAGGTGGACGTTAAAAGGAAACAGAAGTTAACGTCAAAAGTAGGAGCTCTCATGAATACGGCTGCAATGAACATTCACATGCATGTGTCTTTATGGTAAAAAGATTCATACTCTTTTGGGTGTATACCTAATAATGAGATTGCTGAGTCCAATGGTAGTTCTGTTTTCAGCTCTTTGAGGAATCACAGCACTGCTTTTCGCAATGGTTGAACTAATTTACACTCCTACCAACAGTGTATAAGCATTCCCCTTTCTCTGCAACCTCACCAGCATCTATTATTTTTTGACTTTTTAATAATAGCCATTTCTGATTGCTGTGAGATGGTATTTTATTGTGGTTTCGATTTGCATTTCCCTAATGATCAGCAATATTGAGCTTTTTTTCATATGCTTCCGGGCCACATGTCTGTCTTCCTTTGAAAAGTGTCTGCTCATGTTCTTTGCCCCCTTTTTAGTGGGGTTGTTCGGGGGTTTCTGGGAAAGTTAAAAGAAATGAAATCAACCTAAATGCCCACCAATGATAGACCGGATAAATAAAATGTGGTACATATACAACATGGAATACTACCCAGCCGTAAGAAAGCACGAGATCATGTCCTTGGCAGGAACATGGACGGAGCTGGAGGCCATTATCCTTAGCAAACTAACACAGGAACAGAAAACCAAATACTGCATGTTCTCACTTATAAGTAGATGCTAAATGATGAGAACACACACACACAAAGAAGGGAAGAACAGACACTGGCGCCTGTTTGAGGGAGGAGGATGGGATGAGGAAGAGAAGCAGAAAAAAATAACTATTAAGTACTAGGCTTACTACCTTAGCATCAGGACCATACAATAAACCCCTGTGACAGCAGTTTACCTGCATAACAAACCTGCATATGTACCCCTTAACCTAAAATATAAGTTAAGGAAAAAAAAAAAAAGTAGGAGCTCTCAACCCAGTGGAGTCTTGAATGTTAGCGCTGGGGGAAAAAAAAAGTCAAAACTCATCGTTAAATGCCAGAGAGAACTGTTTGGAACAATGTGTTAAGAATAGCTGTGAGGTATTCATAGGCACAATTAGCACCTTGACTGACTGGCAGTCAAAAATAAGCCAGCTGTGGGGGAGTGAGCAGGCCAGGGTCATAAACAGTTCCTGCAATGCCTTCGAAATGAGACAAGGCAACCCACAAGAGGAAAGTGTTAGGTAAACAGAGGCGGGATTTGTAACAAGAACTCCTGTGTTATGTGTTCTCTCTGGTGTTTCTAATTAAGAGTAAGAGTTGAACCTCATTTTTTCAAAATTATCATTTTGACATTTTTGTCACTTTTACAAAGGCTTTTATGTCTAGATACCACAGCCCATGCTGCTCACTACCTTGAATTTTGCCTAGTAGAAGAGAACTTAAAACCAACTCTGCAACGCTACATCCGACCAGCCTTTAGTTTCAGCTGCAGGTTCTTTATTTGGAGGGGCTGAATCATCCATTTCTCACCTTTCTCACCAGCCAAGTATTTTTAACTTACTGTCAGCTATGCAGTGAACATAGGTCTATAAGGAAAATGTGCATTTTTCACTTTTCTGCTTTCGATTGCTGAATCCAGGAATGTATTACAGGAAAAAAAAAAAAGTTCCATATTTTATGTAAAAATAATATTGTTTTGTTTAACATTCTTCTCCATTTTTTTTTTAGTGCTCAAAGTGAGTCTTTGCCACTCTAAACAGAGACCACTTCTTACCTGGTGACAGTTTATTTGCACTACCCAAAGTAAAGAAAAACAGTGTGCAGTGGCCTTGACATCTCCAATGGGCTCCAGGGAGAGATGAGTTGTAGAGATGGTTGTATCCAACTCCCTATACCAGGAGGATCTGATCCAGAAGCTGAACCTCTGTGTACCTGTCCTGCTAGACCTCAAAATCTGGAACAGGAAAGGGACAAAGCTTAAACTGATGTTTTAGAGCCATTTACACACTGATAAGAAACTCAAAATCACGAAAACAGTTTGTTCCAACATCTAGAAGAAACTGTCAGGTTTACATTGGGCTCTTAGGAGTAAACTAAGAAAACGGAAGTAGGGAGGCCAAGCAATTGGTAGAAGAGAGAGGTGTGTTTCTCATCATGAGCATATGTGGACAGCACAGCAATTAAAATCATTTAAGCAAGACTTTTGCCTCTCTCTCTGTTGTTGTTGTTGCTGTTGTTAGCATGGTAAGTAAAGAATAGATTTACTGGTCAGGGCTAGAAAAGAATATGGCAATGACTGGATTTACAGGATGGTGAAATTCAGGTAATACAATTCTATGTGCTTCATTCAAAAACAGAAAGAATAAATTATGCCTTGGAAAAAGGAACACTGGGAAATACCAAGCCAATTAACATAATGATTAACAGATTTGCTGGCTGAGCACATACTCCATACCCAGAATCAGTGTGCCACAAAACACAGAATAGGGAAATCAAGATGGGGAAAGGTCACCTATAAAAGGTGACCAGAGCAAGATGTTTTGAAGGTATGAAGGCTTGAAGGCAAGCACAGGGGCAGGGTCTGACAGGAGGGAGGGTGACAGTCCACGCAGAAGGAAATAGTTACCCCTTGAGCTATGCAAGTTTGAAGAAAACTACGAAGTATCTGTTCCATCCTCAGAGTCTTTACAGATATTTTATATCTTTACAGATATTTCAGATGGGCAAAACCAAACTGAATTCTGTAACAGAAAAGCAAATAATTATAGTAAACACTTATCTAGCAACTGTTCTATGTCAGATACATGTAAATATGTTAACTTATTTAATGTTTATAATAATCCTATGCAGAAGGTACTTTGTTCTCCCCATTTTACAGAAGAAAACAGAGTTTGGTTGCAAAACCAAACTTAATTCTGTAACAGAAAAGCAAATAATTATAGTAAACACTTATGTACCAATTGTTCTATGTCAGATACACGTAAATATATTAACTTATTTAACGTTTACAATAATCCTATGCAGGAGGGACTTTGTTCACCCTATTTTACAAATGATAAAACAGACACAAGGAGGTCAAGTGACTTGCCCAGTGTTACACAGCTAATAAGTGTGCTTTCAGCCATTATATGCTGATTCACATCCCAGATAAGCTACCTGCCACCAGACAAGAGCATACATATTCAGCTTATAGCTATGCTGTGACCTAAAACAATTAAAATAAACTGTTTGGAGCCACTTTGCTTCTTCATCTTTGTGCTCTCACTCAACCATTCCACAAATATATTAACATATTGAATGCATGCTGCGCACCACGCACTATTATAGGATCTGAGGATTCGAAACATTCACATATCCTTGCCTTCCTGAAGCATACATTTTAGTGAGGGACAACAGACAAATAAAATGAATAAGGATCATATGTAATATATTAGATGGTAATATGTACAGTGGATACAAAGCAGGAAAAAGAGACAGAAATCACAGCTGAAATTTTAAATTTTATATTTCCTAAAGGAGGTGAGGGAGAAAGCCAAGCAGGTATTCAGGGAGAAAGCACTTCAGGGAGAGGAAGCAGCAAACAGAAATATCCTAGGGCCACAAAGGGAGAAAATGTCCAAGGGGATTTTGTGGCTAGAATGGATTTATCTTTGGTTAAGTCCCTAGGCCAAGTCTCAAAATGTGTTTAATCCCAAATATAAGTAAAGTACAAGCAGTCTTCAAATTATGTATACTTCACATACTGCTCTTCTACTAGAAGGATTTCCCTTCATATATCATCCTTCCAGAAATAACTCAAAAGCTACTGACTCCTCCCAGATTCTTCCTTCATCTCTTGCTAAGAGCAGTACATGTCTTTTCCAAATTCCTTACGGTATTCGCCACTCCCCACCTTGCTTTTGATTACCTTATACATTCATTGAGGACAGAAAATGGACTTGGTTCATTATTTTATTCTCTACTGACTTTGGCCTTGCTCGTAGTCAATATTCAATAAATGGTTGTTGAAAAGGTTCGAGTGCATGCTTTCTATTGAATTAAACTCCATGTTATACTAATATTACTAACTTCACATCTCTATTTTATTATAATGAGGAAAGATATTTTAGCCATACTTTCTCAAATTTTTGGTTGCTTAATACAATTTTTTGCCAAAATATTTCAACCCATCAATATGTAAAACTTCAAGCTTATATTTTAAGCTTCAATGATCTTAAAGAGTAACACATTTTCCCACACAACCATAAACTAAAAGAGAAAGATTCATTTCTATGACTTTGCTGTAAATAAGTAAAAATGGCAGATTGCAAAATATCTTTGCTTATGTAATCAAAACATAATAAAGAATAACATTTAAATATCTCAAGTAGAGAGAATATTTTTAAATGAAACTGAATTTCTATTTTTGCCCAATCTGGCAATGACCAGTGGCTTCTATCCTATGATTTCTTGACTGAAAAATTTATTAGATAGAATGTGTTCCTATAAGGAATACTACAAAATCTGACATGGACTTGTGAAGTTAGTATAGTTAATGATTCACTACCACACTGCTTTCAAAAATCAAGAAATACAAAGACAAGGTAAGAGAGTGTAGGAGAGAATTTAAAATAATTTCCCCCAAAATTCTCCCTATTCCTCTGATATAGAATGAAGTCAATAATGTCATGGAACTGACTTGAAACTGACCAGGCATCTATTTCAGCTTCATGGTTATTAACGGTTTTAAGAGTAGAAAACAAACGTGAAAAACAATGATAGAAACATGTTGGGGAAACAAATTCCTGGTTTGGAATTGTTTCCTCCTTCTGTGTCTACCTCCATGGAGTGACTTTAGGTGGTATGACCTGACTGGGGTGTGCAGACCTCTATGCAGAGCACTCACTTGGGGAAGCTGGCCCTTGGCCCAAGGAAAGCTGTTCAAAGATCCTGACTGAGGCTCCAATTGATCAATAGATGAACACTGCTGATGCTGAGGACTGGATAACCCGGGAGACTTCTGCTCAAGGACCTATAGATTAACCAAGACTTCATGTCTTATTGCAGAGGGGATAAGAGGGGAAGGCAGAGGCAATGTTCTGGCTATCAGACCCTAGAAACTGCTCAGCCCCTAATAAACACAACTCAATACTTTCTGTGCCATCTTGGGTTTCAAAATATTAGCCTCTTGGAATATAGAAGCTATTTTTCCCATTCTCCCTCCCCTTTTCCTAATTCAGAATTATCCTTCTTTCCAAATCATAATGGCATCACTTCCTCAATTGTCTTGAATATAATTTTTTCCCAAAACTAATCCTAGCTGTCATTCTTACTGTCTTCAATCATTCATACAATAAATATTTCCAGAGCACCTACCATGTGACTGAATTTGCAAGACGGGATGCTGAACAAGACAGGTGTGGTTCTTGTGTTCATTAGGGACAGGGGAAAGGATGAGTGCCCTGAAGTGCAGTGAACAATGACCCACAGCCCACTTCTCAATACACGATGGCTTATTGAAGAATGTATCATACAATGAAAGACCTTGGTAAACATTGAACCTCACAAAGTGAGGTTCTAGGGAGAGGCAAGAATTATATCAGAATCACAGGAGGAGATTTTCCAAGCTCCACAAGCCCATCCGCTCCCACTCCAATTCCAGCGTTAACCTCACCACCCCCTCTCCTGCCCAATATAATGGAAACATTTGTATTTTTCCTTCTTAGCCATTTTTTGTCTCTGCAGTCTATAGTAGGGTAGGTGAGGCTGATGGTGGGGAAAATAGAATACACTTTGGGCTTTGCATTTCCACAACTGATTCATGACAGCAGAGGCAGGCACTTGAGAACAAGAAAAAACAAAACTATTGGAGATTTTGAAGACTTGGTTTTGAATTACAAAAGATAAATTCTGGAAAATTCAGAACAAAACATTCATGGAGTGGGAAACATTTCAGAGGAAACTGGCTGTGCAAAGAGCAGCTTTCCTACCACTTGGAGAAGAAATAATAATTGTAAGAGCTTGCATGCTGTGAGGACCTGAGAAGCGACTTGGCACACTGACAATGCTATCTCTTATAGGACCTTGGTAGCGTCCACACCAGAAGTCACAGGTGAGAACTGGAGATTTCAGAGAAAAAGAGCCCATTTCCTGGCTTTCCACAATGTGGTTCAGACACTGCACCACTCACAACACAGCCCTGAGTCCAACATGATGCCAAACTGTAAGTAAAAGGGCTGAAGGAGGAATATAGGTGCAGTTCCCAAAGCTGTGATTTCTGCAGGGTGGTACGTGGAAGAGTCAAGAGTACCTAAGAAGGTACACAATCCCAATGTGCATACAAAAAAAGTCACAGAAGTGGTTGAGAAAAGGGGTTACCACTCACAGTTCCAGGTCAGAGGATATAGAGTGAATAAACCTTCCATGGAGGGAAGACCAAAGACCAAATGGAAGGAGACCCCCAACCCTGTGACAACCAGAGAGATCAGAGGAGGACAGGAAAATCATATTTTCTTTCCTTATGCCATACCAACCTGCCAGGAACTTCAGGGAAGCAGAAGAAGCGATGAAAATTCCGATTACACTGAATTTTAGACCAAATTTAGATTTTAGTTTCGATTTAAACTAGAAGTGAATGTTGTCAAAGTGATAACATTAAGTTTTCCATTAAAAGCAGAAATAGGAACTAGAGAGTGTTAAATTCATTTACAGAGATAGAAAGTTTCAACTTTGCACATTCAAGCCTGTGGACTATTATTATTTATAAATAATAATACCTTTTATATTGGCACAGAAGAACAGATACTCCCCAAGCAAATTTATTAACAGGGAATTGCAGGAGATCAAATTCTAAGAGACACACCATAAATCCAAATTATCTTCTTTCTCAACACTTCTTTGAAAAGATCACGGTAAACTTTAATACAAAGATAGTAATGGGTGATCAATTCAAACATTTCATAAACCACACTGATTCATCAGTTCAGCTGAAGTGTATTGGAGGGTTTTTCTCATTGTAAATTTTTGTTACAAATAAATAACCCTTAGCAATTAATGTTATAATGGTATAAGCTAAGTAATAGTTTCCAAGCTAAAGAACGCAGATGTCTTCAACCAACCTTCCACCACAGAGCTTCCTGTCCCTCTCCAGGCTGTGTGTGTCCCTCCGACACTGCAGTCAGCCAGCATGCTGAGATACAATACCGGAAATCCACACACAGGCTCCCATCATTGAGTTGGGCAAGCCAAACAAGAGAGACACTTAAAACCCTCTTTGATATAAATAATAGCTTTTATTAATTCAGCCAAGGAACCTAACCTTTTTTGCAAGTCATGTTGCCTGGGGGACTCAAGTGGAACTTACTCCCAACTAGACTCACCAACTATTTGATCCAAATCTTCCTTCCCACTCACACACTAACCTATCATTGTGCTGTTTTATTATGATTATCCACTTAAATTTTGCCTGGTTAGATATAACTCATTATTCAATTTGTCAAGAGCACTTTGTCAGCTAATCTTCATCTAAATATTCACTTCTCCCAACCTGAGTCCATTTTAAAATTTTATCAGCATGCCATTAATATCCACCTCTGAAACACTGATGAAAATAATGACTTGTAAAGGGTAAAGACAGAGACCACTCTCAAGTATGCAGTTGACCTCATACTCATGCCTCCTTTGCATTCTGTTTTCAAACAGTTATGAATTTCACTCAGAGTACTGGGAACCAACCTGCATCCCTTCTTACCGTTCTCAAAGATACCATGAGCGACTTTGTCAGATTCCGGGCAAAGTTGCAATGTGCTGCACTTCTGTCATTCCTTAAATCTCCTGATCTACCAACTCTATGCTATTCTTTCATATATAGTTTCAGCTCAAGGATAAAAGGCATTGACTATTACTCTAAGGTGAAAACAAGGACTGTTGGGTGGAATTCCCAGGCTCTTCTTCAGACCAGCCTTGGGAACCATGAACTGCCCAGAGAGAAGACACAGGCTATACACAGAGGTTAACCAGAAAATAACACATTTGGAAAACTAGAATACATCCATATGTTAACAGGAAAAGTGCAACGGGAGAGAGTGAAGAGATTTGAGGGTAGAGAGAGATAAAAGGGGCCAGACCTTGTAAGTCATGTTAGGGAATATGGACTTTATC
This sequence comes from Colobus angolensis palliatus, assembly GCF_000951035.1. Taxonomy (NCBI): domain Eukaryota; kingdom Metazoa; phylum Chordata; class Mammalia; order Primates; family Cercopithecidae; genus Colobus; species Colobus angolensis. The sequence continues at coordinate 504,134 of NW_012115466.1, forward strand.
CTGAGGACAATGGGGAATGATTGACTGATATTAAAATAAGAGAGTGACATGATCAGATTTACATTTTACAAAAATGACAGAAAAAGACTTTTCTGGAAACTCCTGCTTTGACAAGGAAGTGGGAATAGCTGACCTCTAAGGTCCCATACAACGCAAAGTCTTTGGTTCTATTGCTTAGCTAATCAGGAAACTCAAATAAAGGTTATCTTTGCCTAGGAAGATTTGCACTTTTCCTTTCCTCATAAAATTGTCTGGATTCATCATTCCCATTGTGTGTGTGTACATGTGTGTGTGTATTTGCAGGGCTTGGTACAGCTAACATCACAGTATCCTAGCATCCTTGCATATGAAGGCAGAATAGGTTCTCACTGTCACTACACGCTTCCTGCTCAGCAAGTCATGCTGCTAGGAACTGAAACAATCAGTGAGCCTAACTTATAAGTTGCAAAGTACATGAGTGCCAACTACCAATGTTGAAAAGAAAATCAAGGAAGTGACAAAAATTTGATAGAAACTTGATTAAAATTTCATTATTATCTAGCATCATGCTGTACAAAAAAAAAGTAACAGATTATTAGATGATCAACTCAGGATTCCTTAAACCACTTGTTAAGAAAAATTATCCATAAATTGTAAACAAGGACAAAAAATACTTGCATATTATTTCAATGTCACACTCAAACAGTGTGTAAGAGGCTCATTTGGGGATTACTTATTTTCTAAAAAAATCTACCATGACTTGCCTTTGCTATTTAAAATACAAACTAAGGGTTCATGCTCTGTGAAGTTCCATGTTATTTTACAGAAGCAAAATTTTCTAACAGAAAAAAAAAACCCAAATTCTGTGATTTATTATCCTACTAGAGATTTACTAGTTTGTTTGTAACCTAGCAATCTAATTTAACATTCCTTTATTAAATTGCCTATAAATAGCTCCTCAAATGCTCTTTGAACCAGCTTAATGATTTTATTTCTCTCATTAATTAATGAGTTGAATAATATATTTGACACATGCTCATTCTGTATTAGTATTGAGAGCCCTGTTTTAACTTTCTGAAAATTATGCTTTGACATTCTTAGCACTAAATAACTTAGTGTTATTCTCCACTGTACCCTGTCCTCCTGCTCAGTTTTAAGGTCTGAATGTTGCAGGCTCATATTTTTCACAGTGGGTCTTTCCTCTCCTTCCTTTCTTTCTTTTATCTTTTTGTTTAGTTTGTTTGTTTGTTTGATGCCATTATCAAGTAGAGCAGGCCTGGGCAGATTGGCGCATCCCATTTCTGGCATCTTAGAAAATAACATATATGAGAAAATATTTATACCTAGGGCAGAAGAAAATTAGAGATATATTTTTGTCCTTTTAGCCTCTTCTCTCCTCCATTGTTACTGCTGAAAATACTCCAAAGGCAAGAAAATATTTCATAGAAATGTCTTCTGAGTTGTGAGAGAATTCTTGTCTATTTGAACAAATGGAGTAGACCCTTGAAAGCCAATCAGAGTGCCCCTTACTGCTTGGCCAGTGTGTAAGGATTTGGAGCTGCTTATCTGTGCTGCCATGTCCTTATTGCTACGGGTTTCTTGTTCTGCGCAATCGAGGTGATGAAACCTGGTGCTGAGTATGGCTGTAAACTTGTTCTTTGGGTGGTAGTTCACGACAAGTATGTGTAAATCAATGAGAGAAATAAAAGACCACATTAGTAAAACTTGCTGAAAATGTAACTAATACGTGAAACAACCCAAAGTTTTTGTTTTGTGTCCTGTGGAGATTTATTATGCTTTCCAATGAAAATAATCAGTGATGTATACATGACCTGGGACCTAAAAACTGAATTTTCCACACCACTTTGAGACTTCTGGTTTTTTCCCCCATTTATAAAAAAGATTTAATCCCCCAACCACCAAAAAAAAGTACAGAGAGGAAATGAGCAGCCCTGGTTCATTACTATCATGCTAATTCCACAGTTATGTTGTTCATTTTATCTAATGCCACTTAGAATCACTTGGTTTTCTTATTTTTTGGTTTGGAGACGGAGTCTCTCTCTGTCTCCAGGCTGGAGTGCAGAGGCATGATCTCGGCTCACGGCAACTTCCGCCTCCCGGGTTCAAGCGATTCTCCTGCCTCAGCCTCCTGAGTAGCTGGGACTACAGGCCCCCGCCACCATACCCAGCTAATTTTTTGTATTTTTTACTAGAGACGGGGTTTCACCATGTTGGCCAGGATGGTCTCAATCTCTTGACCTCATGATCCGCCCGCCTCGGCCTCCTAAAGTGCTGGGATTATAGGCGTGAACCACCACACCCGGCCTACTTGGTTTTCCTAAAGTCTGTTAGCTAAGTTTGTGCAGCTTCTTAAAAATACAATATTGGTTTTAATAACCCAGATTTGAGATTATTTTGGTTGTTAGCATAAATTTCATCTTTTTTCATGTTAGAAACATTTCCTGTTTCAAAACCATTCGGCCAATAAGTATTGTGCTGTTCTTTTTGTGGCTTTTACAGGATCTGACAACTCGAGCAGCTGCCATCAAGGTACATTACGGCACAAAGGACGGCTCTCAAACATCGGATGTACAGAGACTACCATTAATATTGCAGTGTGTGTCTTTTGTATTAAGTTGGTTTCTGAAAATATCTCTGACAGATGCTGCTAGGCCAAAGTGCCTCCCACAGCTGCAGCTCTGGACAAATCCGCGGTGGATGTTCTCCGCTAACAGTCGTCTGGTCCCTGTGACAGTGCTCACTGCTTCACTGCTGCACTCAGGCGGTGTGCTTGGTGGCAGTGGCCATGGGCATGGGAGATAGGGGGCTGGGCTGTGCAAACTGCTGAGCGAGAACCATCCCTGTGGCGGCGCCTCAGACCCAGCACCCAGCAGAGCAGCAGCCGGGAGCTGAGCTGGCAATGGAGGAAGGACGCTGAAGGGGAATGGTTGCCTGGTGTTTAGTAAATGAGCTCTCTGAAAATAATCTGAACGGGGAGAAGGAGGTTTCTTTTCTTGTGATTTTCTGGGATTCCATTTATTCATATAATTACTTCACCTCATTTAAAAACAATGGTAGGGGCTTGGGGGAGGGCTTGAAGTGCTTCAAGCCGTGCCCCTCTGAACATATACCCAGGAAACAGTTTGCCTTTCACTGTTCTCATTTCTGTTTAGCTCCCAAACAATTAAACAGGAGCACATTAGCTCTCCTAGGCTGAGTCTGCACCCACAGCAACAGTCAGCTCACGGTGAGAGAGGGAGAGACGACGAGGAGAAGGTTCATTAACCTTTTCCATGCCCCGAACAGCTTGATTTCAGCCGAGACCCAGTATGGCCCCAAGAAGTGGAGGGTTCAGAGTCCTTCCCAATGGGCCCTCCTGCCCTATCGTTCACCTGCCCTCTCGGCCCAGAAGGAAAGCGGTGGACCCTTCTTCTTTCTAGAGCTGCTCATGATTCCTATTAATCAAATGAGAGGAGCAGAAAATATGGTCCAAACAAGCAACACATGCAGCCCCACATTTTTAAGATACTGTTCAAAAAGGGATTATCTGTTCCCTGTAGATGGATTCAAAGACAGCAAATTGCACGCTCAGAGAGCACAGGGTACAAAGTGCAAACAGGTCATTTGGATTAATATCTATAAGCCTAAAAAGACAGTGAACGAGAGAAGGGTTGTTCTGAAGCTGCAGAAAGAAGGATGATTTTGTTAATTCAGCCAGTGTTTTCTAAGCACTTCTACATGCTAGGAGCTCAGAACACAAAAATGAACAATAACAAGGCCTGGTCCCTGCCTTTAAGGGGCTCATCGTTTAATAGATGAATATGTTAATGGAGTGACACTGCCTTTAAATAGCATTTGTGTTCTAGAGTCAACTCTTACGACAAAAAGTGTAACAAATCCTATGCAAAATTTCATTTGGAAATCCTTTAAGAAGGAGTCTGGTTTTCCTTCATGTTGGAAAAGATCATTCTTTGGTTAGGACGCTGGTGAAGCAGTTAGCTGTCTTGTATTCAGGTTTCATGTTGTGTGAAAAAGTAAAATATGTAAACACTAGATTCTTATGTATAGGTACCCATGAATGAAAGTCTGAGAGACTCACGTCTCCCAACTTAAACCCACTGCTTTTTCAACAGAAATGGTTTTTATGTCAAGTGCCGCCTCTGTTCTCGCTCACCCTCCTTCTTGATCTATTAATCTAACCCTGTCTTCTTGACTTCTTTCTAGCCCCTGCCCCACTGCCATTGGTTTATAGGTCAAAGTGCTTGAGTTAAAGGCATAGAAGGTGCAAATATTTCAGACCTCACTTTAAACAATTTGGTAAGTGCTAAGCAGGATAAAAGATAAACCAAAATATTGTAGAAGATGATTCTAACAGCATATCCAGGAGCTAACCTGCTCTGCATTGATGAGTCTAGCTATCATAATTCCAAAGGAACACTATGCTTGAGACCAAGAGCACTACTAACTCCAGCATCACCAAGGAGACTACTAAGTCCTTGCTGAGGCTCCACCCTACCCTCTCCTTCTCTCTGACTTTGCACTCCCAACACCACGCAATTGTGGCAAGCCACAGGATGCCCACCATTACATGCTAGGAATTCTAGCAGAGAGAGTCCTCAGTTGCTCTAATGCCATATTTGAAGAAATTATATGTTAATTTTTTTAAATCCTCTCTCAATAATTCTAAGATGTGGATGGTTCCAATCTTGTTGACTTAAAATTTATAGTTCTAGAAAAAAATCAGAGGATTAAGATGGTGGATAAGAGGCAGGACTAGCTTGAAGCTCCCTCTTGGACAGAAAGAGCATTGTGTGGAGACCCACATCATGAACTTTTTGCTCTAACAACTACCACAGGAACATACCAGGAAAACCAAGAGAATCCACAGACCCTTTGAAGGAACTGGATCGCTGCTGCAGGCTCCCTGAGACACTGAAAAACTGTGAGTCTTCTTACTTTCTCAGCTGGGAAGCTCATGGTCTGGGACAGGTTCTCAGCCCTGGTCAGTGGCTGCCTGGAAATAGACTCGGTGCTGTTGTCAGGGTACCATGGGAGTGAGACCAGCCTTTAGGACTGCCGACTGCAGGGGAGCAGGGTGAGGCCTGTGACTGCTGGCTTTCCCCTACTTCCCTAGTGACCTATATGACTCAGCAGAGGCAGCCATAATCCCCCAGGGAACATAACTCCATCGGCCTGAGAACCATACCCCTATCCTCCACAGCAGCAATAGCAAGCCCCGCCCAAAAAGAAGCTGCGTTCAGACACGCCTATCCCTGCCCCACCTGGTGGTCTTTCTCTACCAGCCCTCATAGCTGAAGACAAAGGACATAATCTCTTGGGAGCTCTATGGCCCTGCCCACCACCTAAGAAGCACAAATACTTAACCAGGTGTCCCTAGGGCAAGTTTGCATCCTCCCTATACAACTGCAGCTGATGCACTCTTGATTTCACCACCTCCTGGCTGGAGGCCAACCAACACAAAACTAACACACTAAACAATAGTACAACCAAGGACCTTCACAGAGTTCACTTCTCTCCCCTGCTACCTCCACTGGAGCAGGTGCTGGTATCCACAGATGAGAGACCTGAAGACAGATCACATTACAGGACTCTCTGTAGACACTCCCCAGTACCAGCTCAGAGACCGGTAGCTCTGCTGGGTGACCAGACCCAGAAGAGCGAAACAATTACTGCGGTTCAGCTGTCAGGAAGCCCCATCCCATGGGACAAAAGAATCTGAACAGCAGCCCTTGAGTTCCAGATCTTCCCTCTGACATAGTCTACCCAAATGAGAAGGAACTAGAAAAACAATTTTGGTAATATGACAAAACAAGTTTCTTTAACACCCCCAAAAATCACACCAGCTCACCAGCAAAGGATTTCATCTTGACTTGGTAAAGATGAAATCTCTGAATTGCCAGAAAAAGAATTCAGAAGGTCGATTATTAAGCTAATCAAGGAGGCACCAGAGAAAGGTGAAGTCCAACTTAAAGAAATCAAAAACATGATACAGGATGTGAAAGAAAAAGTCTTCAGTGAAATAGATAGCATAAATAAAAAAACAACCACAACTTCTGGAAATCAAGGACACACTTAGAGAAATGCAAAATGCACTGGAAAGTCTCAGCAATGGAATCAAAAAAGCAGAAGAAAGAACTTCAAAGCTTGAAGACAAGGCTCTCAAATTAACCCAGACTGTCAAAGACAAATTAAAAAGAGGTTTAAAAAATGAGCAAAGCCTGCAAGAAGTTTGGGATTATGTTAAATGACCAAACCTAAGAATAATTGATGTTCCCAAAGAAGAGAAATCTAAAAGTTTGGAAAACTTACTTGAGGGAATAATCAAGGAAAACTTCCCTGGCCTTGCTAGAAATCTAGACATCCAAATGTAAGAAGCCCAAAGAACACCCAAGAAATTTATTGCAAAAAGATCATCGCCCAGGCATAGTCATAACGTTATCTAAAGTTAAGCTGAAGGAAAGTATCAAGTTGTGAGGTAAAAGCATCGGGTAACCTGTAAAGGAAAATCTATCAGATTAACAGCAGATTTCTCAACAGAAACCCTACAGACTAGAAGGAATTGGGGTCCTATTTTTAGCCAGCTTAAACAAAACAATTTTCAGCCAAGGATTTTGTATCCAGCAAAACTAAATTTCATAAACGAAAGAAAGACACAGTCTTTTCCAGATAAACAAATGCTGAGAGAATTTGCTACTACCAAGCCAGCACTATAAGACTGCTAAAAGGAGCTCTAAATCTTGAAACAAATCTTCAAATACACCAAAACAGAATCTCCTTAAAGCATAAATTTTACAGGACCTATATAACAATAACACAATGAAATAGCAACAAGGTATTCAGGCAACAAATAACACGATAAATAGACTAGTACCTCACATCTCAATACTAACGTTGAATGTAAATGGCCGAAATGCTCCACTTAAAAGATACAGAATGGGCTGGGCGCGGTGGCTCATGCCTGTAATCCCAGCTCTCAGGGAGGCAGAGGCAGGAGGATAGCTTGAGCCCAGGAGTTCGAGACCCGCCTGGGTAATATAGCGAGACCCCGTTCTTCACAAAAAGGAAAAAAAAAAAAAAGATACAGAATGGCAGATTGGATAAGAATTCACCAACCAAGTTTCTGCTGCCTTCAGGAGACTCACCTAACATCTAAAGATTCACATAAACTTAAGGTAAAAGGGTGTAAACAGATATCACATGCAAATGGACACCAAGAGCGAGCAGGAGTAGTTTTGTATCAGACAAAACAAACTTTAAAGCAATAGCAGTTTAAAAAGACAAAGAGGGACATTATATAATGATAAAGGACTAGTCCAACAGTAAAATATCACATTCCTAAATATATATGCCCCTATATATACACAACTGGAGCTCCCAAATTTATAAAACAATTACTATTAGACCTAAGGAATGAAATAGATATCAACACAGTAATAGTGGGGGACTTCAATACTCCACTGACAGCACTAGACAGGTCATCAAAAGAAGGTCAACAAAGAAACAATGGACTGCCAGGCTGACCAACATGGTGAAACCCTATCTCTACTAAAACTACAAAAATTAGCCAGGTATAGTGGCACATGTTTATACTCCCAGCTACTCAGGAGACAGACAGAATTGCTTGAATCCAGGAGGTGGAGGTTGCAGTGAGCCAAGATTACACCACTGCACTCCAGCCTGGGTGACAGAGCAAGACTCTGTTTCAAAAAAAAAAAGCGAGGGGGGGAGGGGACTCAAACGATAACCTAGAACAAATGTACTTAACAGATACTTATAGAACATCCTATCCATCAACTGCAGAATATACATTCCATTCATTAGCACATGGAACACTCTCCAAGACAGACCATGTGATAGGCCACAAAACAAGTCTCAGTAAATTTAAGAAAATCGAAATTATATCAAGTACTTTCTCAGACCACAGTGGAATAAAATTAGAAATCAACTCCAAAAGGAACCCTCAAAACCATGGAAATATGTGGAAATTAAAGAATCTGCTCTTGAATGATCATTGGCTCAACAATGAAACCAAGATAGAAATTTTAAAACTCTTTGAGCTGAATGATAATAGTGATACAGCCTATCAAAACCTTTGGGATACAGCATAGGCGGTGCTAAGAGGAAAGTTCATACCATTAAATGCCTACATCAAAAAGCCTGTAAGAGCACAAATAGACAATCTAAGGTCACACCTCACAGAACTGGAGAAACAAGAACAAACCAAACCCAAACCCAGCAGAATAAATGAAATAACGAAGATCGGAGCAGAACTAAATGAAATTGAGACAAACAAACAAGCAAAAATACAAAAGGTAAATTAAACAAAAATCTGGTTTTTTGAAAAGATAAATAAAATTGATAGACCATTAGCGAGATTAACCAAGAAGAGAGAAAGCTCCAAATAAGCTAAATTAGAAATGAAACAGGAGATATCACAACTAATAGTACAGAAATACATTATCAAGGCTACTATGAACACCTGTACATGCATAAGCTAGAAAACCTAGAGAAGATGGATGAATTCCTGGAAATATACAATCTTCCTAGATTAAACCAGGAAAATATAGAAACTCTGAACAGACCAATAACAAGCAGCAAGATTGAAATTGTAATAAAAAAAAATTGCCAACAAAAAAAGTCCAGGACCAGATGGAGTCACAGCTGAATTCTATCAGATATTCAAAAATTTGGTGCGAATCCTATTGACACTATTCCAAAAGACAGAGAAAGAGGGAATCCCCCCTAAATCATTCTATGAAGCCAGTATCATCCTAATAACAAAACCAGGGAAGGACATGAAAAAAAAGAAGACTACAGACCAATATTCCTGATGAACACAAATGCAAAAATCCTCAACAAAATATTAACAGACTGAATCCAACAGCATATCAAAAAGTTAATCCACCATGATCAAATGGGTTTCATACCAGGGTTGCAGGGATGGCTTAATATACATAAGTCAAAAAATGTGATATACCATATAAATAGAATTAAAAACAAAAATCACACGATCATCTCAATAGACACAGAAAAAGCATCTGGCAGAATCCAGCATTCCTTTACGAGTAAGACCCTCAGAAAATTGGCATAAAAGGGGCATACCTTAAGGTGATAAAAGCCATTTATGACAAACCCATATCCAACATTATACTAAACAGGGAAAAGTTGAAAGCATTCCCCCTGAGAACTGGAACAAGACAAGGATGCCCATTTTCATCACCTCTATTCAACATAATACTGGAATTCCTAATCAGATCAATCAGACAAGAGAAAGAAATAAAAGGCATCCAAATCAGTAAAGAGGAAGTCAAACTGTCGCTGTTTGCTGATGATATGGTCCTATACCTAGAAAACCCTAAAGGCTCCTCCAAAAAGCTCTTAGAACTGATAAATGAAATCAGCATTTTCAGAATACAAAATTAATGTACACAAATCAATAGCTCTCCTATACACCAACAGCAACCATGCTGAGAATCAGATCAAGAACTCAACTCCTTTTACGATATCTGAAAAAAATAAAATACTTAGGAGGTGAAAGACACCTACAAGGAAAACTACAAAACGCCAGTGAAAGAAATCATAGATGACACAAACAGATGGAAATATATCTCATGATCATGGATGGATAGAATCAATATTGTGAAAATGACCATACTGCCAAAAGCAATCTACAAATTCAATGCCATTTTCATTAAAATACCACCATCATTCTTCACGGAACTAGAGAAAAATAATCCTAAAATTCATATGGAACCAAAAAAGAGCCCACATAGCTGAAGCAAGACTAAGCAAAAAGAACAAATCTGGAGGCATCACTTTATCCGACTTCAAACTATACTACAATGCCATAGCCACCAAAACAGCATGGTACTGGTATAAAAACAGGCACATGGGCCAATGGAACAGAATGGAGAACCCAGAAATAAAGCTGAATACTTACAGCCAACTGATCTTTGACAAAGCAAACAAAAACATAAAGTGGGGAAAGGGTACTATATTCAACAAATGATGCTGAGATAATTGGCAAGCCACATGTAGAAGAATGAAACTAGACCTTCGTCTCTGACCTTATTCAAAAATCAACTCAAGATGGATCAGAGATTTAAATCTAAGACCTGAAACTATAAAAATTCTAGAAGATAACATCAGAAAAACCCTTCCAGACATTGGCTTAGGCAAAGACTTCATAACGAAGAACCCAAAAGCAAATGCAACAAAAACAAAGATAAATAGATGAAACTTAATTAAACTAAAAAAATTCTGCACAGCAAAAGAAATAATCAGCAGAGTAAACAGACAACCCATGGCGTGAGAGAAAATCTTCACAATCTGAATATATAACAAAGGATTAATGTCCAGAATCTACAAAGAACTCAAACAAATCAGCAAGACCTAAATAATCCTATTAAAAAGTGGGCTAAGGACATGAATAGACAATTCTCAAAAGAAGATACACAAGTGGCCAATAAACATATGAAAAAATACTCAGCATCACTAATTATCAGGGAAATGCAAATCAAAACCACAATACGATACCACCTTACTCTTCTAAGAATGTCCATAATTTAAAAATCAAAAAATAATAGATGTTCATGGATGTGGTAGAAAGGGAACACTTTTACACTATTGGTGAGAATGTAAACTAGTATGGCCCCTGTGGAAAACAGTATGGAGATCCCTTAAAGAGCTAAAAGTACATCTGCCATTTGATCCAGCAATCCCACTACTGGGTATCTACCCAGAGGAAAAGAAGTCATGAAATGAAAAAGATACTTGCATATGCATGTTTATAGCAGCACAGTTTGCAACTGCAAAGACATAGAACCAGCCCAAATGCCCATCAATCAATGAGTGGATAAAGAAAATGTGATATACATATACATATACGTATACATACCATGGAATACCATTCAGCCACAAAAAGGAACAAAATAATGGCATTCACAGCAACCTGGATTATTATTCTAAGTGAATTAACTCTGGAATGGAGAACCAAACATCGTATGTTCTCTCTCATAAATGAGAGCTAAGCTATAAAGAGGCAAAGGCATAAAAATGATACATTGGACTTTGGGGATGCAGGGGAAATGGTGGAAGGGGGAGAGAGATAAAGACTACACATTGGGTACAGTGTACACTGCTCAGGTGATGGGTGCACCAAAATCTGAAAAATCACCACTGAAGAATTTATTCATGCAACCAAACACCACCTGCTCCCCAAAAAACCTATCGGAATACAAAATAAAGTTTAAAAAAGAATAAAACCTACAGTGCTGTTAAAACCCAAAGGAGGGAGTCAAAAATTCTGCCTGAAGGATAAAGAAAGCTTTCACAGAATTGATGATTTTTGAACTAGCCTTGAAGAACTGGTTTGGAGATAGACTCTAAGTAGGCAGTGGAGGAATCATTACTGGTGGTGGTAAAAGGGCTGGAGCAAAAGGTCAGAGGTGTTCTTCTTTATCAAAGAAGTAAAATCAGAAAGTAAAAGAGAGCTGCCTGGACCATTATCTTATCTCCTCTTTCTTCCCATTTTACTTGTCCTGAATCTATTACTCTTATCACCTGTCCAAGGCATGTTTCTCTATTCCATGGTTTATTCCAGCAGAAGAAGCCCAAACTTTATACAGTCTGTCTAATTTCATGTTCCTTGTTCACCTGGCAAGTAGTAAAATCACGTACAGTCCTGCACCACCTAATAATGTTTCAGTCAATGATGGACCACATATATGATTGTGGTCCCATAAGATTATAAAACCATATTTTTACTGTACCTTTTCTATAGATAGAATGTTTAGATACACAAATACCTACCATTGTGTTACAATTGCCTACAGTATTCAGTACAGTCACATGCTATACAGGTTTGTAGCCTAAGAACAATAGACTATACCATACAGCCTAGGTGTGGAGAAGGCTGTATCATCTAGGAATGTATAAGTACACTATGATGCTCGCACAATGATGAAATTGCCTAACAATGCATTTCTCAGAAACTTTTCCCATCATTAAGCAACACATAGCTATATTTGTTTATTTCAGCTGAGGTGTTAAAATTGATAACATCTAATGCTTTACCCCTTCCATCGAGTTTTCCCCAGTCTGTTCTCTGCCAAATTAATCTTTTCCGGGTTTGTGTTCCCTAGTACTTTGAAGCTTTCATGTAACACTTAACCACATGCTGTCCTTACTCATAATGTTTTGACCCTTGTTTGTCTCCCCTACCAGGGATAACTTTCCTTTGGCAGCAGAGACATATTCATAGTTAACTGTTTATGTTTAACTGAACTGAATCAACCTTTTCACAAACAGAATCTTTTGTGGGAAAGTAGAGAAGAAAAAATGCGAAGATGTGTTTTTATTAATAAGTGATGACATGATGAAAATATTGGCTTCAGAAGCTGACTGTTTCACTAGCTTTGTACGATCCACATTTTCAGTAGGCTCTGGTTTTTTGTTTTTGTTGTCTTTTTTCATTTTCAGAGATATGTCTTGATACAATGGAAGGGTTTACTACACCAAGTATAAAACCTGCTCAAAAGGCTGGGCTACACTTTATAAAACCTTCTGATTTTCTAATGCATTTTATTTTTGGCAAACACTGATAGAAGTTATTGTTTTTGAAAACCCAGAAGCTTCTTTAGATATCAGGTTGTCTTTACTATTCAACATTGCAATGATTTAAGTACAAATAAACTTAGGTCATACGGATTAATTTTTCTTTTAAAATGCATGAGGGTTTGAACTGTTACGGTCCTATATTATTGTACTTTGACTTTTTCATTGAAAACAAGGTAGACAGACATAAAGTTGTTAATGTATTCTAGGCAACATAAGATTTATGTAGCCTTATCTATTTTTACTTAAAATACTTTTCAATTTTTGGTAACATAATTAGCTGATTGTTAAATTCATTAATTTATCCAATAAACCTGTATCAAATGCCTTACATAAAGCTTCATTATATGTTACATCTCAGCCTTCTTCTCCCCTAACTAGAAAGGATGAATTAATCTTTCTTCTCAGCATCCATTTTCATCTCTTAAAATGTTGTTCTTAATTCTTTTTTTTTTTTTTGAGACGGAGTTTGACTCTTGTCCAGGCTGGAGTACAGTGGCACGATCTCGGCTCACTGCAACCTCCACCTCCCGGGTTCACATCATTCTCCTGCCTCAGCCTCTCAAGTAGCTGGGATTGCAGGCACCTACCACCACGCCCAGCTAATTTTTTGTATTTTTAGTAGAGATGGGGTGTCGCCATGTTAGCCAGGCTGGTCTCAAACTCCTGACCTCAGGTGATCCACCCTCCTCGGCCTCCCAAAGTGCTGGGATTACAGGCGTGAGCCACCAGGTCCAGCCTTTTAATTCTTAATCACAGTCTTCATCTTCAATTTCATAGCAAAAGATTTATTGCAGAAGAGTGACCTAATTCCTCTTTTCCCTCAAAATCATTTTATAAAACCAGGAACTTTCTCAGGATCTATGAAGTCTCCTGGAAATCTATGGTCCCCAAATTGAGAAAACAACCTTAGAAATGACTGGCATGTATTCCAAATGCAGGGGGAAAAAAGTAAAGCTATAACTCCCTGTTTGGGCAAAGATACACAGATTCAGGCAATCTCACTCATTGTTGGTGGCTGTTATAATTGATTAATTTCTTTGGAAAGAGACATTGGATATTAAGAACTATAAAAATGTTGATATAGCTGTATGTTCTCTTTCTCAGGTGCAAAATTAACCTGTAAAAATTTTATAACGATCACTGAAGTCAGATTTTTACCATGGTGGGCCCTGGCTCTTCCCCCTAGTGGCACGATCTAGGCTCTTCAATCTTTCATTGAACTGTTACAGTATAATTATTTGAGAGGTAGAGATGATAAAGGATAAAGCTGTTCAGATATTATTTATTAGTAGTATTGATTATTTACATGTAGCCTCATTCTCAAAAAGATTTCAGGCTGCTTTCAGAGATATGTGAAGTATAAAAGTAAAGAAAGAAACCAGGATTAATGAAAGATGATAATGGAAAAGTAAGATGAAGCCAAAACCAAGTTGAGGACAACACAGTAGAGCCTTAAATTTGGAATTAAGCTTCTTACCAGATAAGCAAAAAGAAAAGGCATTCGCAATATCTGAGAGAAACAATTTACTTACTGGAAGAACTGTAGCCCTTGCCTGACACTGAATCCTGAGAGAGATTTGCACATGGTCTTACTAGGAATGAGGAGACTGGACTATACCGCATAGGCACCTCCACTATCTGCTCCAATCATTAAAAAGCAACAAGAGGCCGGGCGTGGTTGCTCATGCCTGTAATCCCAGCACTTTGGGAGGCTGAGGCAGGTGGATCATGAGGTCAAAAGATTAAGACCATCCTGAACATGATGAAACCCCATTTCTACTAAAAATACAAAAATTAGCTGGGTGTGGTGGTGGGCGCCTGTAGTCCCAGCTGCTCGGGACTACAGTGAGCCGAGATTGCACCACTACACTCCAGCCTGGGCAACAGAGCAAGACTCTGCCTCAAAAAAAAATAAATAAATAAAAATAAAAATAAAATAAAAAAATAAAGAAAGAAAAGAAAAAAGAGAAAAAAAAAACAACAACAGCTCTGGAGCCCAGAAGCCTTGAGGGCGTGTCCGTCTTCACACAGAAGCTAAGAGATAGTGAGTAATGTTTGAAATTCCTGTTTGTTGGGAAAAAAATGTGCCTTGTTTTCTCTCTGCCTCTTTGTTATCCTAAAATTTCCATACCATTGAGATAAAAAGAACCAGTATACTCTCTAGCCCAGACAACTTAAGCCCCCCTTGGTCAGACCTTTGCATATTAAAGTTAAGAATTTAAATTTAATAATTTATTCAAGGATTTGTTTCTTTTCTAACTTTAAATGGTAACTGGAAACAAAAGGCTAGCTAGCTTGAGAAAAAATTATAAAGAGATGGTGGAAGTAACATTTAAGTAGAGATACTTCAAACCCACTCGCATTGCTGGCACAAAAGTTCTTTGTTATCTATGTGATGTTCATTAGAAGAGGAACAATAATATTGGCTCTGCACCCATTATCTTAACTCCTTCTACATTAACCAAGCCATGATTAAGAACCCAATGTCCAGTTTATGGTTCTGCTAAGTAAACCACAGGAAGAGGTAGGAAAGTAGATTGTTGGCATGTAATGAATGCTATAATTAGGCTATGAGGAAAGGAATCTGGCAGTCTTTATCCTGAGAGAATATTTAAGTCTGGGAGGACATGGCATGGAGGTGTTCATCATCAGTGATGGACTGTGAGGTGAGATGAGAACATTCTATGGATTTAGATGATCCCATGTGAAAGTAAGTCCCAGCTTGGCCACTTTATTATTATTTATTTTATTATTATTACTGAGATGGAGTTTCGCTCTTATTGCCTAGGCTGGAATGCAGTGGCACAATCTCAGCTCACTGCAACCTCCACCTCCCAGGTTCAAGTGATTCTCCTTCCTCAGCCTCCTGAGTAGCTGGAATTACAGGCACTCAATCACACCCAGCTGATTTTTGTGTTTTTAGTAGAGATGGGGTTTTCATATTGGCCAGGCTGGTCTTGAACTCCTGACCTCAAGTATCCACCCTCGGCCTCTCAAAGTGCTGAGATTATAGGTGTGAGCCACCATGCCCAGCCTCAACCACTTTATATATGAGGTAACTACTCACACTTGTTTCCTCATCTGCAAATTGTGGGTAATAACACTTACTCAGTCGGTGCATTGTAGGAATGAAATAATCAAATATGGAAAACACCTAGGAATAAGTGCTTAACATGCTGTAAATGCTCAGTAAGTAGAAAAATCAAGGTTTCTAGAAGAGAATAAAATACAAATTACCTTCAATTGCAGGGAAAAAGACTTTGGTATGGTTAAATGACAACTTCATAACTAAATGAGGAGAGGAGGGAATTATTGGTTCTGTCTGGTTAATCACCATTGTATACCAAGTACCTCACACAATTCCTGGCCCACGGTAGCAGGTCAATAAATATTTTTCTTTTTATGTTTCCATTCCTTTCACTTTGTTTCCCCTAGTATTAACATTATATATCACCCTAATACAATTATCAAAACCAGAAATCATATGTATTTTTGAGTGAATATTGAATATATTTTTAAATAATCAAAAATAGGGTAATTATCCTTATATCTGGGATTATTCCTTCAGGAAACACAAAACAGGAATAAAAAGTCTCTGAGTCAGAATTTCAAAATTGCTTTTGAGAATAAAAAACAATCCTTTTCATTAAAGTGGGGGCTTTAATGCAGACCCAGTGAGGTGAACTGCACAACTACTGCACATAAAATGTAGGAGCCCAATATTTGATCCTTTCGATTCATCAGAGTTTTGGGCTCAAGAATCATGGTGAGAAAATGAACTTCAGCTTAGTGAGCAAACCAGGATTTACAACAGCAAAATATATAGGTGCAAATTATGTAGAGCATGAGTTATTCTTTCTTTTGTGAACAAAGGACATTTTTCATAGCATAAGTCTTTGTTATGAATATCTCTATATACTGCATAGACATTTTTCACACCCCCACCAATTTTGTGAAGAGACAGTAAGTCAGGGAGTTACCTAATTTGTGTCAAAAACAACGAAAAGATGTGTCAACAAGAGCATTTTTTCTTTTTTCCATTCCAGTGACAGGTTAGCACTCCAACTGTTGCTGATCTGTTGGAATTTCCTGTTTCCTCTTTCATTGAAATGTTTTCTCTTTTCTGTTGAAATAATAAATTGGAACCAGAGAGGCAGGGAAGGACATGACAACTCGGGGCAGCAAATGGCATCTAAAACAATTGTCCATGGTATACAATGGATGTAGTAAAATCCATCTATCCAGACTCAATAGAACCAGATTTTTTCTTAGAGATTCACAATAATAACTAGAAGTTAAAATCATAAGATTTAGATCATGATATGAAACAAATTAACTTATGCCCAGTTTAGTTTTGGTGTTAAATGACATCTTTAAGAATTGTTTGACCGTGAATGGGATGAAGGGTAGCCTTCTGTCAACCAAAATAAACATTTCCAAACATTCTAGATCAATAGATGATTCTTCTGTGTATCTTTTTTCTTCCCCCTCTTTGTTCCTCCTGCTCTCCCATTTGCTTTCCTTTCCTTCTGCAAGATTGCTTTCCTGTCATTGCTTCTTGCACCCCAGAAACTCTGGAGGGACACCTTGATTGTCACCGAAAACTCACCTAAACATTTGTTCACAGACAATGTGCTCAGGAGAAAAGAAGCAGTGGAGCTGTTCTCCATTTAGTGCAGTGTAGAGAACATCGCCCTAGGGGGAAAAAAAAAAACAGCTGGAGCTAGCCACCATTCTACCAGTAACTTTTTATGAAACTATGGGCAAAATGTTTAAAAGTCTTGAGGCATAAGCTGCTTTTCTGAAAACTAGAGATAGTGATCTCTCCTCTGTCTGAAGCTCATCTCTTGAGAGTTTTACAGTTATAATTAGAAAGGATCCTCCCATACCTCTGTTCTTTTTTGACAGTGATCTTAGACTCCAAAAGCTGCTCTGTGGAGCCTGCAGTCAGTTGTGTCCGTGAGCAATCACTTTAGTCACCCCCTGACTAAACACGTGTTTCCAGAAATGTACTCTTTATTCAAAGGCTTCTTCAAAGAGTATCTAACACTAACTCAGATACATGGTATTTACTTGCTTTGAGTAACTCTTCAGTACTTCTTCTAATATGGTTTGGCTGTGTGCCCACCCAAATCTCATCTGGAATTGTAACTCCCACAATTCCCGTGTGCTGTGGGAGGAACCTGGTGGGAGGTGATCGAATCATGGAGGCCGATCTTTCCTATGCTGTTCTCATGATAGTGAATGAGTCTCATGAGATCTGATGATTTTAAAAAGAGGAGATTCCCTGCACAAGCTCTCTGTTTGCTTGCCACCATCCAGGTAAGATGTAGCTTGCTTCTCCTTGCCTTCTGCCATGATTGTGAGGCCTCCTCAGCCACGTGGAACAGTAAGTCCATTAAACCTCTTTCTTTTGTAAATTGCCCAGTTTCGGCTATGTCTTTATCAGCGGCATGAATACAGACTAATACATCTCCCTTCTCAAAAGAACAAAAAACAAAAAAAGAATTAGAAACATTTTTTTATTCTCGAAGACATTATCTTATTTATATAAATTCTGTCTCTCAATCAAATCTGAGTGTCTTTAACATTCTGTAAGCAGACATTTTTTAATACACTTTACCCAGTTGCAGCCCAATTATTAATTTGACAGAAAATTACTCAGGACAACAGAAATTGAGCCCCTAACACCCACCAAATATTTAAAAGTACATAAAGTTACTATGTGAAGATACTCAACAAATATGGAACACAGTTTGTGATTTCAAAAACTTTATAACCCACATTGGGAAGATAATATTCATTGGATTTTATAATAAGAAAGGATTATAAGTCCACTATTTTCTAGATGGATCAGGAAATAGTCTACCACCCCAAGAATAAAATAGAGGGGAGAAAAAGATGATTTGACCACTGCAAAATAAACTAAGTTCCCTTTCCTACCCTCCAATGCTGTTATGTGTCTTAATTTAATTTAATGTAACTTAATTTAGGAGAGCTAAGTAATTAAACATGAGGCCAAAGTACATAAGAAAGCGGCAGCCCTTTATTGCGAATATGCACACACTCTCTGGCGAGGTTCTCTGGTCCTCAGGTATGGGGCCAGGGAAGTCATGCCGGCTCTCTCAGGTGAGGTTCTCCAGTCCACGAATGCGGGCCGAAGAAGTCACGCCGGCTCCTGCCGGCAGCGGACTTTTATGCATTGGTACTGGAAGGGGGAGGGCAGTGGGCGGGATAAGGGTGTGATAGGGGCGTCTCCATAGGCATGGCCCGGTAAGTTTCCATCTCTTCGGATTGACGTCACCTGGCGCATGCTAGGTTGATCTGCATCTTCCCCGGCACGGGCTGCATTTTCCCGTGCGCGGGAAAGTTGGTGAGGAAGAACCCGGAAGCAACATGGATTGTGCCTTCTTGTTCACCTTCCTCCATCTTGTCCTTTCTCCCTCACCCAAACATTATGCCGCACAGATGATCAGCAGAGGTGATTGTGGCAGATCCTAGTGCAGGTCTCATGTCACTGGTTGTAGGCATCTAAAAAAGGAAGAGCACTGCAGAGAGGGCTCCTGCCTGCCTTCCAGCATTGGAGGCATATGAAGCCTGCAGGAAGGGGTGGAACAGGCACTTTGATGCGGAGGTGCCAAAGGGGTCTTAGATCAACACACTCAAGCAAGTCCAGTTACAGCTGTGGAACTGTGACTCCTGGACCACAAAGTGATCCATCCACAAGATGATTTGAGAGGTTTATATCATTTTGTCATTTGTTGTTTCTGTTTTTTCAGATATGACTGGCAGTCACTATGTGACATAGCCAAATCAATCTGAATGTATTATTAAGTAGTATTTTTGTTAAACTTTTAATTTTAGCTTTACTGTAATATGCTTGTGGTGTGCTTTTTATATTCCTAGGAATAGTGCAAAGGGAAAGCTCTGCCACCCATGAAAGTAATTATTTGTTGGTTGTACATGGATGCAAATGCCACAAGAGCTTTTACTGCTAGAGGAGTGGGAAATGAAAGAAAAGACCCAGAGATGAGAGAATACTAGAATGGGATGTAACATCAAGACACATATTTGAATTATTAAAAAAGATTGAAATACATTGCAACTGAGCTACAAGGATATCAGAGGCCAACACCTACAGAGAAAAATTCAATATTAAACAAGTGATGGCAGCTTTAAGTTTAATAGGCATTGAGAAGTCTCCTTGGGCAGGGAGGAAGCAGAACAGGCACCGATGAGGGTTAATATTCAGTGGAGCTAGAAAAGGCAATCCTCTATGATCCAAGACATTTTTTGCTCACCTGCTGGATGATATTTAAAATTTCTTTGACTTTAGTATTTGGAATTTTGCTTCAATGCTTGATTAAGCATTTATTTGTGGGTTTCAAGAGCCATTCTTTTTCTCTGTACCAGACAGATCCAGTGAAGTAGTCCCATTCAGGAGGAGTACCACCAAACCAGTAACCAGAGACATTCATTAGGGTCTATCTAGATTTGAACATGTTTGTAATTAATACCCTAGGATGGCTACTTTTATGTGTCAACTTGACTAGGCTATGATACCCAGATATTTCATCAAAAACCAGTCTGGATGTTGCTGTGAACCTATTTTTTAGCTGAAATTAACATTTAAATCAGTAGACTTTGAATAAAGCAGATTGTTCTCTATAATGTGGGTGGGCCTCATCCAATTAGTTGAAGGCCTTAAGAGAAAAAAAAAAGACTGCGATCTCCTAAGGAAGATGAGATTCTGCCTCCAGACTGCATTCAGACTCAAACTGCAATGTCAACTCCTCCCTGTGTCTCCAGCCTGCTGGCTTTTCCTGCAAATTTCAGACCTGCCAGCACCAACAATCATGTGAGCCAATTCTTATTTTAAAATCTCTCTCTCTCTCTCCAGACACATGCACACACACACACACACATCCGATTTGTTCTGTTGATCAGGAAAACCCTAATACATATCCCCTATAACCCCTTAGGGTTTAGATACAGAACTTGAAATAGAAAGAAATTTATTTGAGTGATGAGAACACATGGACACACAGTGGGGAACAACACACACTGGGGCCTACTGGAGGGTGGAGGGTGGGAGCAAGGAGAGGATCAGGAAAAATAACTAATAGATACTAGGCTTAATACCTGGGTGATGAAATAATCTATACAACAAACCCCTATGACATGTTCACCTATGTAACAAACCTGCATATCCTGCACATGTACCCCTGAACTTTAAATCAAAGTTAAATAAAAGAAATTTATTTGAGTATAATAAACTCAGAGATTCTGAGTAAATAATAACCTTTTGTTAAACAATTTAAATTAAACCTAAATAACTGATTGAGGAACACTAAATATTTTTGAACTAAGTTTTGAATATGGGATCCCAGCAACCCAATCTTGTTACCTAGATTCATGATTATTCTCTTTCCTTTTTACCTTTTTGTTTTATGGTCTATTGTCTTGTAAGTTTCTGAACTAATAACTGGTAGTCAGCTTTTGTGGAGGTTTTGCTATCTCTCCAGAAATTCCTTACATACTCCCTCTGCATTCTCTTCCTTTCCTGACTATTCTTTTCTTAGAAAGGAGTCGCATTGTGGTGAAAAGATCAAGGTCTTTGAAGTAAAAAAAAAGAAATGTTCATTTGAATCCTGAATCTGAAGAAAACACCAGCTGTGGAAACTTGTCCAAGTCATTTAACCTCTCTAAGCCTCAGTTTTCTCATCCCTCAAGATCCTCACAAAGAGAATACTCAGATTAAATGAGGTAACAGACGTTCAGACCCTAGTGTTTATATAGGAAGGCACTGACTTCCATGTGAGGTGACTGAAGCCTAGTAAACAAGCTTCTTGGTTTCTTTACTTAAAAAGTCCCTGATCGTAAAAATATCAACAAACATGTAATTTAGAAAGCAAAGAACATCTCTGCTATCCTTGGCAGCTGCAAAGAAAGTCAAAAGGAATATATTATTCAACGTAGCCTAACTTCTATAACAAACAACTCCCCAGTTGCAGCAGCTTGACATAGTGAAATTGTTATTTCTTGCTCATGTCACAGTGCAGTGTGGGATGATGGAGGGACTCTGTTCCACATTCATTCATGAACCCGCGCACCTTCAATCTTGTGGCTCCACCCTCATATTGGCCCTTAAAGTTATTTCTTTTAAGGTAGCTAATGAGAAAAGAAAGGCAGAAAAGAGAACCTGATGACCACACAAAGGAAGTGTACGTAGGTCATTTCTGCAAGTGGCGTGTGTTGCTCCAGCTCACACCAATTGGCCAGAATGCCACTGCATAACCTTACCTGGAACATGTAGTGTCGCCCTGTGCCCAGGGAGACAAAAACAACAATGTTGGTGAACTTGGGCATACATTCCTGTCTCAAGAGCCATAAAGACCTGTTAGATTAGTTCTTTCAAATTTGTTTGTTCTTAACTGTTTACTCTCCATTACTCATGCATATCCTTTGATCTGTGTTCAGGCCTTTGATTTTATGTAAATGCTTAGGTGTACACATTTCCCTATAAGCAGAACTTAATAATGAGAAAAGAGGTAGACCAGAAGTCCCTTAGTGTCTAAAGTAGAAACAAAAAGATAGCTGTTAAGACAGAAGATAAAAAATAGGGAGTCTCAGAGTGCAAAAGGAAATGATACATTTTTTCAGGTCTATCCCGATGGGACTTTTCCTGTAGGCTGCACGTTGTTGGAAATGCCTCATAGAGTTAACTTTGTGGTTTTACTTTACTCACAGGACTCTTGTTAGATCTGTGGGAAGGAACTACAAGACAGTTGCTATAAGTATGAAAAAGACAGTTACTAAATGTATGAAAGACCTGATAATTTACTTTTTTACCTTGGGTATTGGCATATTCCATACTCTGCACTATTCTTGAGTGTGATCGCTTAGGAATGAATATGATTTGAACTCACTCAGGTTTAGAGAGGGTGTCAAATTGAGAACTAGGCAGATCCACCTACACTAAAAAATGACCCTAAAGTAAATTGGTTGAAGAAATTAGATCTCAAAGATTCCTGATTTTTCCAAGGGTAAATTTTGAAGTCTTCTTCAGTATATCCATATTAAAAGGAGATGACAGAAGCCAAAATCAAAGAGTTATGGCCTGACAGCACAACTGCATTAAAATAAGCATCAGTTTCATTCAAAAGGGCTAACTTTAAGATATATCTTTTGAAGATAAATTTTGACTCCAGCTCTTTAGAGGATCTAAAGTGACTTTGATGGACAGTGGAAGAAATTGCAACATGGAATTACCTGAATAAAAATCTATTGACTCTAAATAATTTCACGTAATGTTACATATACAGTTAAAATGAAAACACCTCTTTACACTGTTAAAAAAAGAAAAAGAAAATAATAGATTTTCACATTGCCCCACTGATGCCATCAAAAGTCTATATAATCACTAAAGTCAAGCATTAGAAATGCTATCTTCTGTGGCCACATTCCCTTGCAAGGCCCATTAGTCACTAAATTGTCTCCCTGGGCACATGGCAACACTACATGTTCCAGGTAAGGCTATGTGTTGAGAAACAGTAGTGCTGGCTAAAGCCTCACAGAACATCTGGTGAAATTAATCTATTTGCAGGCTGCAAATGCCTATAGCAGTTGATGACCACGATGAAAAATGCTTTCACTTTCATGGACTATTTCAAACTTCCAAAAGAAGTTAAGGTGAGACAGACTCCCTAGTTCCCCATCTCTTTTTCTTTCTTCTGGTTCTTATCCACATTCTGTACCTTGAAAAAGTCCAGATCTTCTCCTGTACCTGCCCTATGTGCTCTATGCAACCATCCTTAAAGCAAGGCCTCTGCCAAACACAGAGTGTGGAGTCACCCATATGACATGATATTTGTCTTGACATCATGAGTGAAGACCAAAGAGGCTTCCCCACACTCCCATTGCAGATCTATCAGCGTTCTCCTGTACAACTACAGTGCCAGGACATTCCAGTTTTAGCTGTGCGTTGAAGTCCTCATAAAAAATATAGCTATCTGACAGCACTGATAGTCAAAGCCACTATCTATTAAGTGGTTACTATATGCTAGTGACTTTATATATGCTAGGTTATTAATCCCACCACAACCCTAGCAGTATTATTACTTCCACTGAAAACTGAGTTTTAGTGAGGTTAAGCAAACAGCCCAAGGCAGCATAGCTAATAAAAGACAGAGCCAGGATTTAAACCTAATTCCATCTGACTCCTCCTACATGAAACAATTATAGCAAACATTTGTTGAAAGCTTACTACATGCCAATCATTGTTCTGAGCTCCTTACTTGTGTTAACTCATTTTATTCCACAATTCTAGGAAGCAAACACTGCCATTACCACCGTTTTGCAGATGAAGGCACTGAGAGTGAAGCGACTTGCCCAAACCCTAAAAAAAGTAAGTGGTTAGAGCTGGGACTGCAATCCAGAGCTCTCTGTATTGAGACCAATCCACTCCTTTTTCTTTTTTTTCATTTTTGTATGTTTTAATTGTAAAATTTTCAATAATTCCTACTTCCATGTCATCACCTAGATTTAACAACTATTGACATTTTGCTATATTTGCTTCAGTTTTTGTTGAAATACTTTAAAGTAAGTTAACATATCATAGTATTGGCCAGGCATGGTGGCTTACCCCTGTAATCCCAACACTTTGGGAGGCCGAGGTGGGCAGATCACCTGAGGTCAGGAGTTAGAGACCAGCCTGACCAACGTGATGAAACCCTGTCTCTACTAAAAACGCAAAATTAGCCGGGCGTGGTGGCGCATGCCTGTAATCCAAGCTATTCGGGAGCTTGAGGCAGGAGAATCATTTGAAACTGGGAGGTGGAGGTTGTGGTAAGCCGAGATCGTGCCACTGCACTCCAGCCTGGGCAACAAGAGCAAAACTCTGTCTCAAAAAAAAAAAGACATCATAGTATTTTACTCCTTAATACTTCAGCGTGCATCTCTAAAGATGGATTTTTTTTACATAATCACAATAGCATTATCACAGCTGATAAAATATATTATGAATTCCCTAATACTATATTCAAAATTCTGTAATTATTCCAAAAGTATCTTTTTTTACAGTTGGTTTGTTCAAACTAGTATCCTGTGAAAAATCATGAATAACATTTGCTAATTATATAATTCTAAAACACCTCCTTCCTACTCCCTTTTTGTACCCTGACATTAATTGCTGAGGAATCAAGATCAGTCTATAGAATGATCGGCCTTCTGGATTTGTTTATTTCCTGGTGGTGCTGGTTAAGATTTTCCTCTAGTTTCTGCATTTCTTATGAAGTAGAAATTTTAACTAAAGGCTTGAGTAGATTCACTTTCAGCAAGAATGCTTCATAGATGATATTGCAACTTTATGTTGTATCACATTTGGATCTTCACAGTAACTGGCCATTGCATCAACAGCAGTGTCTAGAGCATCATAGCATTAGGTGATGATGGCCAGACTCTTCTACTGCAGAGTTATGCCCCCACCCCAGCACTCAATTGGCAATCATGTAGGGAAGTCTGTTGTGATGGTCCCTGTCAACTTTTCTTTTAGTGGTTTCAGCATCTGTCAAAGGTTCTTGTTTGAATTTCCATCCTATCAAGGGCTGCAAAATGGTGACTTTCTGACCATATCACTGCATCTACATTCACAGCTCACATTCTTCAATAAAGAAAAGTTTTCCTTCATCAAGTGGAACTATTTAGTTATGCTGAAATTCAGTTTCTTCTAGAAAGACATTAAATATTTAATTATATTTAATTCTCAATTCTCAGAATAATCAGTTCATGTAATAATCACCTCCAGTGATGGCAAATGAGTTTTGTTTTGGAAGACATTCTCTTTTCTGAGTTTAATTATGTACTTGTGGAGTTTTTATACATTATAGTCATTTTTAAATGCTCAGGTTGTCTCACACTTGCCACTCTATACTCTTCAACTACAATGCTACTAAACCCAGATTAGGGCCTAGATTGAAATCCACGTTTCCCGTGTAGTAACTGAGTGACTCTTGCTTCTGTGCCTCTGTCTCTCAGAAATAAAACTGGAATTAAAAATTCTATATAGCTTATAAGGTTGTTGTAGTAATTAAATGAGACAGGTCAGCTAACAGGCTTAGCGAAGGGCATAAACAAAGAAAGAATGTGACAAATGTTAGTTACTCCTATTTTCATACAATCATCATCTAATGCTAAGTCTGCATTTGGGAAGGAATTAGGGTCTGGGGATGGGGTGGTAAAGGGAAGAGCAAGGGTCTCAAATGCTCTAGAGAGAAGATTCTTATCCAGAACAGTGACACATGAGGGCTTTGCAGGGCCAGGAACAGGTAAAGAAACTAGGTAGCTGTTGAAGGGAAGAAGGCAGGAGGGAGAATAAAATTTTCCTAAAAAACAAATTGTTTTTGTTTGTTTCACAGTTTTCTCAGGGCCTATTCTATTCCAAGATATCGAAAAGAATGCGAGTGCAACTAGAGCGAAGTGGTTGTCTCAGAACCTATCAGAGTAGAGAGGTCGGGTCATTTCTAGGCTTCAGGTGGCCTGTCCACCTATCCTGCCAGCCTAGTCCCAGGTTGGGCATTAGCTGATGGGCTAAGCTGCTTGTTTCATGCTGGTCTGTGGGGAGAGCTTACAAGTGGGAAGGGAAGTTCAGTGTCATCTTCAAATGACGATGGTCATATGAAATACTAAAGATATTTTCCTATAAAAACCTCCCACAGAAATGAAAAGTTTTTAAATAAAACATATCATCCAAAATTGTACAGTGAGAAAGATTGTTTTAATCTCATTTCCTTGAATTGTATTGTGAGAGGTACTGGTCTTCTTCCGCCAATCCAAAGTTAAGGACAAATAAATCTCATTGTATCTGAAACTTTGGAGGAAAAATTTGATGCTATTCTTTTCCTTCCATGGAAATTTTATTCTGGGGATATATTTCCACAGCAAATGCATAGTAGTTGTCAAAGAAACAAGCTAATAGTAGGCTTGATAAGAGGGATTTCTTAAAATGAAAAGCCGTTATATCCTCCCCACCATGTCTTTCCCTTTCAGAATACTTACTGGCTCACCCCAGTCTCCCAGAACATAAACAATGGTGCTGTAGCCACGAAATCCTACAAAAACCACTTCACTTTTGAGCATGTACACACATATATATGTGCATGGAATGTGCATATGTGTTTGTAGAGTGAAAGTAGGGGCTTTCCTTCTTTCTCTTTTTATTCTTTTTTTTTTTTTCAAACAGAGTCTTACTGTATTGCCCAGGCTGAAGTGCAATGGCACGACCTCAGCTCACTGCAACCTCTGCCTCCCGGGTTCAAAAGATTCTCCTGCCTCAGCCTCCCAAGTAGCTGGGATTACAGGCACCCACCACCATGCCAGGCTAATTTGTGTATTTTTAGTAGAGACAGGGTTTTACCATGTTGGTCAAGCTGGTCTCAAACTACTGACTTCACGATCTGCCCGCCTCGGCCTCTCAAAGATTACAGACGTGAGCCACTGGGCCTGGTCTATCTTTTTATTCCTTAGTAAAAAAATATTTCCCTCACAACTTGACAGGAACTGGCTCTGAGATTTACAGAAATGACTGAAGGGATATCGCGCATGCAAATTATCCTGCATCTTCATTAGCTGTGCTGCTCACAACAGCCAAAGCTCTCCATCCTCCCTCTTTTTAGGTCATGTTAAAGTTTCCTTTAGAATCATATTCAGTGGCCTAGCATGCCTCAGTAGAACGTTGAGTGACTTGAAAAATACTTGGCTACCAGACAAGAAAGTAAAACAAAAGCTAAGTGTGTAACGTTTAACAAAGGAACATTCAGAATCTTCCCTCTGGCAGAATCAAAGCAGCAAAGAACACCCTCGTCCTCCTCTCCCAAATAAAAACTGGGAGAAAACATCCTGGAAAATAAATGCCAGCAGCCAGAAGCCAGTTACTATGAAGAAACAGGATGAAGTTTTAAACCATTTACTCTCATTTTGTTCTTCTAAACCAAGGCCACTAATAACCTCAGAAATGTCGACTGATTATCTTCTTTCTGCTTGGTTGGTATTTCTGTACCAAAATGTTCACATGGAAGGTAAACAAAGGCCTAGCAGCTCAGATTTTTTTTTAAATTTGAACTAGAACTCATTTATTTGTATTTCAAAATTCTGAGGCAGATTACCTGGAAGACATCCAAAACCTCAGAAGCCAAAAGTTCTGCCAAGCATTTTTCAGCTTGGCAATCGGTAATATAATACAGCCAGATCATTAAAGAAATCCTGTTCTGAATTCCCTTGAAGTTTCTAAGGCAAAGTTTAAACAAAAATTATTTCCTTCAGAGACTCCTATGCATGATAAGTTTCCATCTGTTCATAAGGAAACAGCATAGTAGATTAGACACCTTGACTAAGAACAAATAAACACAACAAAAATAAATGTACATTGCATTTCTCTCTAGACCTTCATGGTTGTGTATTCACAAAGCAAAACATTGTATATCTTCCGTCTCTTAGGAAGAAGTTGTTTATTACTCTTTTACTTTGTCATGGCCATCTTACTCATTTACTTTTCAATAATCACGTATTGAAAACCCACTCTGAAGAAGGTGCTGTGCCAGACACCATGTAAAGAAACAAAGATGTAGATACACAGACTCTGCTCTTGTGGGGCATAATATATAATGGTGGGGAGGGGGAGATGATACGTACAGATAGGTATTAAACCAGATAGAAGGCATTAGGAAAAGTACCTTAGGAAAGGCAAGATGAGATGCTCTGGATGTCCCGAGAAGGGTATGTTTATTAGAATGAAGAAGTCAGGAGAGATTTCAGGAAGGAGGCAGAATGAGCGCTGCATCATGAAAGGGAAGTAGGATGTGGACAAAGTGGAGAAGGTCTTAGAGTACCATGGTGCTTCATCTAGTGCCTTGTTGCCTAAAGTGCTCTATCTGCTCCTTTCCAACCTGCGTCACATGTAAGTCCATTTATACACTTAAACCAAAACTGAGTACATGAGAACACATATTTCTCACCCACACATTAAAATCAAGTTGAGGCCGGGTACGATGGCTCATGCCTGTAATCCCAGCACTTTGTGAGGCCAAGGCGGGCGGATCACTTGAGGTCAGGAGTTCAAGAGCAGCCTGACCAACATGGTGAAACCCAATCTCTATTAAAAATACAAAAATTAGCTGGGAGTGGTGGCAGGCGCCTGTAATCCCAGCTACTTGGGAGGCTGAGGCAGGAGGATCACTGGAACCTGGGAGGCAGAGGTTGCAGTGAGATCCTGCCACTGCATTCCAGCCTGGCCAATAGAACGGGACTCTGTCGCAAAACAAATAAATAAGTAAATAAAATGAAGTTAAATATTATCTCACAATTCTATACAATCACAGCTTGCTTTTTATGCTGCAATATATTTTTTTCCATCTAAGTTGTCTTAATGCACCATCTCCTTAAATTAACTGCCAGAAAATAGGTGAAACCCATGAAACGTAGTGTAATAGTGGAGCCATCCACTAATCAAGACAATCAAGACCAGTGTGGGAACAGGAGTCTGAATTATTTGACTGCATAAATAAGCACATTCCTACTTTGCCTATGAAGGGTGCTTATAATAAAAAATCATCTCTTAGCCACCATTCCACTGTTTCAATCTATGGAAAAATCAAAATGCACTTATTGAATTCATTTAAATAAGCATTTACTGGGAAATTCCTACCCCAAAGACACTGTGCCAATTTGGAGGACTCAGGACGGCTCCCTGGGGGCATCTCACAGCCTGGAGGGGTAACTCACACCCACCTCTAAAGCAGGGTATGATAATAGAGCTATACACACAGATCCTTGGAAGCACAACGCACAAGTATATCTAATGCTCACATTCTGTTTTTAAAATGAAGCTGGTTTTCATTTGCATATGTAAATTCATATTCCTATTATTTGGGCTTCTAGTTGTAAGATAAGCTGAAAATGTTCTTCAAACTTTTTTGGCATTAGCCTTAGAATCTGTTTATATATGAATCACGTGCAAAATATTAGTATTATTTTTTAAGCCATTTGCCAATATTGACAAAATAACTGGTTTCATTTACTAAACTTGAATGTGAATGATATTGCACTTTGTCCAACATTCAAATATACTTTCACATCCAAAGATTTGCCACAATTGAGGATACTGAAAAATGTGCCACTTATTTTGAAAGTAATTTTAAAACATATACATTGGAAAGGCATTTAGAAATGTTTGTGACAGTGGAATCATTTCAATGTACTTTCCTACCTCCTTTGTTATCTTTGTCTATTTTGTTTTGCTATAACAGAATACCACAGACTGGGTAGTTTATAAATGAAAGAAATTAGGCCTGGCCCAGAGGCTCATGCCTATAATCCCAGTACTTTGGGAGGCCAAGGTGGGTGGATCACCTGAGGTCATAAGTTTGAGACCAGCCTGGTCAACATGGTGAAATCCCGTCTCTACTTAAAATACAAAAATTAGCTGGGCATGGTTGCAGGCGCCTGTAATCCCAGATACTTGGGAAGCTGAGGCAGGAGAATTGCTTGAACCGGGGAGGTGGAGGTTTCAGTGAGCCAAGATCGGCCCACTGCACTCCAGCTTAGGCGACAGAGCAAGGATCCATCTCAAAAAGAAAAAAGAAAAAGAAAGAAAAGAAATTTATTTCTCACAGAGTGCATGTGAGAGAGGGGGAGAAAGAGCCAGAGAGCAATGCAGCAGAACTTGCTTTTATAACAAACCCACTCTGGCAATAACTAACCCACTCCTGCAATACCAACATTAAGCCATTCATGAGGACAGAGCCCTCATGACCTAATTACCTGTTGTGAGGCCCCACCTTCCAAGACTGTTGCTTTGAGATTACATTTCCAACATACGAACTTTGGGGGACACATTCAAACCACAGCATTTGTCTAGCAAATTCCTAGTTAATGTTCACAACTCAGATACTGCCTCCTAGATTTCCCTCTGCACTCCCATGCTATTTTTTGAAACCTATAATTCCATCCCTAAAACCAAGTTAAAGACACCTGTGCCTTTGTTTCCTCATCTGCAGGAGGTGATAACCGATAGTATTCATAGAGGTAAAATAATTAATGCCATGTAAGAACAGCATGGAAACCATAGTATCATAAAAGTATGGAGGAGTTCAAGACCAGCCTAGGCAACGTAGGGAGACCCCCTTCTCTATAAAAAAATTTAAAAATTAGCCAGGCATGGTGGCACATGCTGGTGGTTCCAGCTACTTGGGAAGCTGCAATAAGCCATTATCACGCCACTGCACTCAGTTTAGGAAACAGAGAGAGACCTTGTCTTAAAAAAAAAAAAAAAAAAAAGGTCTAAGTTGTAGTTGAAATCTGTAGTGACTCTTTAATCAATGAGCTTCTAATGGTCTTTTTTATTATGACTATCAAATGTGTATGCAAACATTTCTTCCTCTGAACTTCACCCTCCTGAAAAGGGACAGCTGTGGATGACTATTCCCTTTCTATACCAGTTCCAATAACACAGTGGAGAGGGGAGGGAAAAATAAACACACACATTTCTAACTTTCCAGCCTACTGACTGGTCTGCCCTTTCCCCTGGCCAACATCCTCAAAAATATGATAATGAAGTGGTTTGTGTGACTATGAAAGAGTCGTTTTCCTGGGCTGGAGCCAAGGGAGAGAAAGAAGGTATCCAAACACAGCTGCAGTTACCTCTCCCCGCTCAGTCATTTCAGGGAAATGGACTCAGCATATCTGGAAGGAGGTCAACTGAGGGACAAAATAAAAGACTGTCTTGGTTGGTTGGTTCTACACAGATCCTGAAAGCAGGCTTCAAGCCTATGCTACAACAGTCCCTCTGACTTTGGCAATAAAATGAAGGAGAAATATCATAGAAAATACCAAAGGAAAAACCAGTCAAATCTCATTATCACAAACTCCCAGAAATTTGTTGAATTATTTTAATATTTTCAATATAGCTGACTGGAGTGAACATTAGTTAACATGAGTAAATGATAAATTGGATCTAAATTATCATTTGTGTCTATAGAGATTTTGTTATAAAGAAGTATATCTAAGTTAGATTTTCACCTAATGGCAGGTTGGGAAAAAAAAAAGATGAAAAAATATGTGTGTTCTAACTATTTTTTACAAACTATATACATAGTAGATTATTCCATTGTTGACACTTCTGAATCATATAACCATGGAAATTAAGGGGATCCCTTAATTGAACCCCTCAATTGAAAGAGGAGCAAACTAAAGCACAGAGCACATGGTCCATGATAAGCAAGCACTTAGGGCTGCCATCTTCAATGGGAAGGTCTCTCTCAAGTTATAGACTGAAATCTAAGCCTGGCCCAGCATTCATTGGGCACCTTATTTTCTGCCTACATTTTCATAAGATGTATCACAAACTCCAGCAATTATTTATTATGTACTATCTGCTATATCTTTATGCAGGTTAAGGTTGAAATAATAAATTGAGAAGCCATTAGACAGGTGGGTTTAACACCCTGGGTTCCTACCTAAGGCAGCTAAAACCTAGCTCAGCCTCATTTCATGCAAGTGGATAATTTAAAAGAAATGAAACTTAAGCTCAACCAATCACATAGTCAACTGGGCATTGATTATATTGTCTTGAACTTCCCATCAAGAGAGTCCAAAAAAGACAATTTTTCAAACTTCATCCAATCAAGCAATTTCTTTGCTCTGCTTTCTTACTCACCCTGTAAAAGCTTTTCCATCAACCACCTCTGCTGAAGCCCTGAACCACTTCCGGTCTAGAGCTGTCCAATTCATGAATTGCTATCTGCTCAAATAAACTCTCTAAAGGTTTAATGTGCTGAAGTTTCTCTTTTAACATTAATCTTCTATTTAACATTATTGTAAACTCCTTGAAGGTTACCACTATGGTAAAATGATTCTGAATCCTCCCACTCCTGATACCTCCTGGGAACAGTGCTGAAAATCCAACATTGAGTAAACCCCTTTCATTGGCAAATGGGCCCAGAGGGGCCAGCATGAGGGAGAGAGACTTGATAAAGCTCTCGTCGTCCTAAAGTTTAAAATGGAACAGGCAGAGCAACCTAAACAGCTCTGATACAGTTTGCCATGGTGAAACTATAGACAGTTCTGTATGAATTCAGGTAACAGGGAGATTAATTCACTTGACAGTATCTGACAAAAGATACTCAAAATGTGGCCCAAGAGCCAGCTCTCATTATTACTCCATACGAAATAAGTTCAGAAATTGAGAGTATTTATTTAGAAACTCTTATAGCAATTGACAAAGTAGAAATTCTGCCTGCTGAATCTAATAATAAAAAATTACAACTTGTGCTTTGTGCGTTGTATGTCTGTGAACAGATTGGGAATTTTCAAAAGAAAAGGAAAAAGGAAGGAAGAGAGAAAAGGAAATTGGCCTTTCTTCACAAAGAGTTGAGAAGAGTGGTCTTTGATGAATCAGGCTTGACCTAGTCCTTGCAGATGAGTAAGACTTCCACAGCTAACTATGTGAAAGAAGGGTGGAACAAGGACAGTCAGCAGCAACTATTCAGAATGGGGGATTCCAGGAACAAATGAAGACAAACACAACTTGTGCAGTCAGAAGATAGGAAGTGTGAGTATCCATGGGCGTGTGGGAGGAGAATTCAGCATTAGGGGATGACGCAAAGGCTGGGAGATTTTATTTCAACCTGAAGAGTTTGCATCTCATAGTGTTGGCAAGCAGAGAGCTATGAAAAGCTTTCGACTGGGAAGTGCTATAATAGAATATGCACATAGATAAAGGATGTTCAGTAGCTACTTGCTAATTGAACTATTGCACATTTGCTATTGGGGCTGTAAACTCAAAAGCTTAACTAGGCCAGGCAGGTTCCATGCATAGGAAGGCAAGGTTATCAATCTAGCAAGCACTTGCCTCATCTAATGGGCCACCTACTACTCAGATCTTCCCAGCTGTTTTCATCTGGAGATGCACACCCTGTGTGTCGCATCTCCAATTTTTCAAGAGAAGCTGAAAAGCTGGGTTTATATGGTAACGTCGAAATTACACATTAGCACTAACTTTAAAAATTTTTAGCCAAACGCAACAGGTCTACACGTTGGATTTGTTATCTAGACCCCAATTTGCATTAGCACTAATTTTAAAAATTGTTAGAAGATACTATGAATTACACATTATCACTAATGTTAAAGATTGTTAGAAGATTCTATGAAAGCCAAACATGTTGGATTTTTTTGTCCAGACCCCCAATTTGCATCTCTGTTTTAGCACAGAAAAAAGAGAGACCAGGTGTGGTGGCTCATGTCTGTAATCCCAGCACTTTGGGAGGCCAAGGTGGATGGATCACCTGAGGACAGGAGTTTGAGATCAGCCTGGCCAATATCACAAAATCCCGTCTCTACTAAAAATACTAAAATTAGCCTAATGTGGTGGCACACACCTGTAATCCCAGCTACTCGGGAGGCTGAGAC
Organism: Colobus angolensis palliatus; assembly: GCF_000951035.1. NCBI lineage: Eukaryota > Metazoa > Chordata > Mammalia > Primates > Cercopithecidae > Colobus > Colobus angolensis. Next base: position 538,211 of record NW_012115466.1, read on the forward strand.
AATGAGAATCACTTGAACTCAGGAGGCAGAGGTTGCAGTGAGCCAACATTGCACCACTGTACTCTAGCCCGAGTCATAGCGTGAGACTCTGTCTCAAAAAAAAAAAAAGAGAGAGGACGGTTACCTGTGTCAAAGTGATCAATTACTCTTTGTGTATTTTTTGGTCCCTAGAGCTTACAGAGATTATTTTTAATACTCATGATGTGATGTCTGCACTGTCCTGTGGTGCTCTGTTTTCAAGGATGATTGCTAGCATTACTGATTACTGCTGGTGTGTACTGATGTGCCCTAGTCTCGTATATACCTAAAGTTCCTTCTAACTTGGTTCAGCATCAAAAATTATGTGCAATTAAGTCATCCTTTATAGCTTTCCAGCCTGTACTTCCATTACTAAGGGGGAGAGCAGTGTGTGATGCTTATTGCCTTCATCCCTTAAAGCCAGAGCACTTGTCATTCCTGGACCAAAACTGGGTGTTTCCATCCAGCCTTCAGTAGAATAGTGCTTCATTCTGCCAGAGCATTTCACTATTCCCTTTTCTCTGAGGATTCTTGTGCAACTAATGTTGCCTGGGCTTGATTACAGCCAAGATAAAGGCAATATCGAGATGCAGCTTGTAGCCCCTTTAGGAAGCTTCCAAATTATGGGGCACTTAGAAAGGAAAAAGTTTTTCTTCCGATAGGTTTCAGAAAAGAAAAAAAGTTTGCCAGTAAATTTTAAATGTGTTTGTTAGAAAGAGTGGTGAGGGGTGAAGAGGAGAGGGAAATAAAAAGAATCAATAAAAACCCTCTTCCCAGCTGTTCATTCCACAGCCTGCATAAAGAATACACATCTTTTTGATTAAAGTGCAGCTTTCATGCCCTTCTCTGGCAGGCTGCCAAGCTGGCTTAAGGTGAGCTCTGCTATTTTAAGGTGGAATTGTTTGCATTTGACTTGAAAAGACTCATTATTCCATAGCTCACTTTTTCACACTGCTTCAGAGGGGAAGCAGCAATTTAAACCTGAAGAAACAATATGGAGGAAATGACCCTTGGCCCCTCAGGGAGGGTTTAAAAAACAAAAATCCAAATGACTTAATTCCACAGCTTTCACCATTCCCAGTGGCACTTCCTATGGTTCCCAGAAACTTCAATTTGACTTGATAGGGTTAAATGTCCATAGACAGTGACATCATAAATTCTCACAACAAAAGATTATTATTCCATTGTAAAAATCACTAAATCTTCAGATTTACTTAGTTTAGGTGGACTTTTTTGCTCATTTATCTTGTAAATGTATCCACTCAGAAATCCACGTAACTGCTCAGACTTTGAATTGATTCCAGCACAGGATAAACATTGTGGATTGCTAGCTGAGTTTTTTTTTTTTTTTTTTTTAAAGCCTGGTTGGTTTTATATATTTTTCATAAAATATCTTGGTCTTTTAGCCTGGAAAGTCATTGGTTCTGTGTCTGAAAAACAAATCCCTATGCACATACACAAGTATGGCCAAGCTGTGCCATTAACCCTAAAATATGGCTGCCTGTCTCCGCTCCTCTGCTGTTCCAAAACACTTAGCTGGGCTGGCTTCCTCTTAGCCAAGATGTGCTCCCTGCATTAGAATTGCCTGAGTTAATTATTGGATTTCTTAACCAACCCATCATAGAATTTGTTAGTCTCAAGTCTTTTTTAAAGTATTAATTATTGGTTGTCTTTGTGTGCCTGGAGTTTGTGAGGCACTTAGTATGATTTCTGACCACCTGTAAGCCAAAAATAAAACTGTAAGCCCCTCCAAGTGAATGTAGGGATTCCCTCTCTACCAAGAAAATTTCAAAGAAATCTGAAGAACGAGTTCAGGTCCTGACAGGAAGGAATCATTATGGTCTCTCCCTGTTGGAGTTTAGAGGCAGCTGACCAGCATTAACATTAAAATAGAACAGACATTTGTTTGTTTGTTTGTTTGTTTGTTTGTTTGTTTTGGAGACAGGATCTCACTCTGTCACCCAGGCTGGAATACAATGGCATGATCAGGGCTCACTGCAACCTCAACCTCCCAGTCTCAGATGATACTCCCACGTCAGCCTCCCACGTATCTGGGACTACAGGCACACACAATCATGCCCAGCTGTTTTGTATTTTTTGTAGAGACAAGGTTTTGCCATGGTGCCCAAGCTGTTCTCAAACTCCTGAACTCAAGCAATCCACCCACCTCAGCCTCCCAAAGTGTTGGGATACAGGTGTGAGCACTGAATCTTGGCCTGAAACCCAGCCAAGAACAGATTCTTTGTAGCAATAAGAGAGCAAATTCCAACCTGACTCTACTATAATATCACATGACAGATAAGGAAGGATATCAAAATATTTTACCCCAAAATATATTTCTTTGCCATATTTTAAAATGGTCCCACAAAGCCATTTTTTGTGGAGGAACTTTTGCATCTGTAAAGAATCTCTGTTAACATAACTAGATCTTTCCTCTTCCCAGCCCTCCCAACCCTGAAGAGATTAACTGAGAGTCAAGTACCTTTTAAAGCTCTAAATAGGAAACATTTGCCATCTATTGTCTCTAAGGGCAGCGACCTCTGAGACATCTTCTATTAATAAGAACTTTGGTCTCCACAACCCCTTATCTTAACCCAGATACTTCTTTTTATTGGTTCCAAGTCTTTAGATAATAACTAACTCTTTCAACCAATTGCCAATCAGAAAATCTTTGAATCTACCTATAACCTGTAAGCTCCACTCCACCACACCCCAAGGCATCCCCCACCACCCCCTATGCCACCCCCACCTCACTTCCACTTTGAGTTGTCTCGCCTTTCCAGACTAAGCCCATGTATCCCTCACATTATATTGATTGATGTCTTATATCCCCCTAAAATGTGTAAAATCAAGCTGAAGCCTAACTATTTTGGGCACATGTTCTCAGCACCTTGTGAAACTGTGCCTTAGGTGATGGTCACTCACATTTGGCTGAGAATGACCCTCTTCAAAGATTTTACAGAGTTTGACTCTTTTCATCAATTCTTTTCATCAACACACCTTTTAGCAAGACGGCGTCTCGTAGATATAAAGCAGGAATTTTAAGTTTATCTTTTCCCTACTTTTCCAAATCTCACTGTGGTTTTGTTATTATTAGCACTTGGAACTGGTATTTGAATTTTTCCCCATTGCGCTGTAATAATGCACAACAGTCTGTGTGTATCTGGTACAGAATGATTGTTTTCCAGAAACAGAGAGAGGTTTCTTTGTCTTGTGATATAAAGAAAATATAGTCATAAATTAAAATGTCTGTGCTATTGTTAATTTTTTAAAACTATAGAACAAAACAATTCTACACACAGTAGATGGGAAATGAAATGGAATACTTTTCCTCACCTAGATTAGGTGATTTCACTTTTCCCATTCTATTTTCTGTCACTTCTCTCAAGTTGTGAAGTCTCTTTTAAAAAATAATTTTTTAAATAAATAAACAGTTTGAATCTAACACATGCAAGGAAAGGCCTTAATAAAACTGCTCACAACACACTCGTGGAAATCACTGAGTTGTAGAGACAGTTCTAGAAAACATTTCTGCAAGGCAGTGGAATAACTTACTTTCTTCAAAAGGCTCAGTCAAGTCCTTTTAGCTCTCAGAAGAGTACAAGCTACTTCAGTTAAAAGATGAGAAGAGAGTCACTGATGGCTTTAGGCAGAAACCTTCCTATGTCAGTACCTGGAAAGGGTCGCCCTGGGCCCAGGTGTGGCCTCAGCTTAAGTACACACATTATGTCAGTAAATATCATCGATTTTTAGTGTTAGTTCCCATTTGAGAATTAAAGCAAAGGTCATGAGTTTTCTTCCTGTGTAAATATATATACATCCATGCATCACCCAAAAAGCCCTTTCCTGAACCCCACTACCCAATTTTTAAGTTTGCCCAGAGGTGATGTGTCTCTGGAGCTAGATTCATGCAAAGCAAACCCGAAGTCTGATTTACTAAGCCAGAATGCCAATTTACTCATTTAGAACTGGCTACATGGCTTGGCCCAGGAGTTAGGCCAACTGTCTGCACATTCCCTTTTGGTAGGTAGAGCTACACAGAAAATCAAATTACAGATCCGAAGACTTCCTGGTGATTTTAGAAATAGAACAGAGGAGGTGGATGTTATCATGCATTACCAGTCTGATCAATTTCTCTTCTCCATTCCAAGGATATTTGTGTCTACCTTCCAACCTCAGAGTCCCCTCTCCCCTAGTCGTCGTTTGTCAAATTCCAGTATACAGAAGGGAGGGGCTCAGAAGATAAGTCTGTCTGTCACTTGTATAAAATTATTAAGCCAAACAAGTTAAATGCAACTGAAGGTGTGGCAGATTTGGGGACCATTCCAATCATTTCTTCTTCAGCATGTATTCATTTTGAGGATTTCAGAATTACTTTATCAGTAATGAGTACACATTTCTTCTGCAGCTGGCTATAAATGGAATGCTTTTAGTTTGCATTTCAAAGAGAGAACTCAGCCTGAGTTTTCCTGTAAGTCTTCTGAGCTCATCTTGGTTGGTAATTATCAGCTACCATGCATCAACTATAGAGTTGACCCCAGTGCTTATTTGCTGTAATACAGGGCAACCATGGCACAGATCATCTAAAGCAGCTGTTTAAATACATGTATGGTATTTTCCAAGGATATCTGCTTCTTGGGTTTTTTCTTAGATTATTGTTTCATTGTGTTTGCCTTTGGAGCCCAGGAACACATTAAGCGAGAAAGAAGAATACAGTATTTTCCACTTGCTGCTTCATCAAAAACTATCTCAGTCTCTCTCTCTCTCTCTCTCTCCATCCCCCCCACCCCACCTCCTCTCCGTCTTTCAGTAAATGTCATTCAAAGCTAAGAATCTGGAAATTCTTCTTCAGCCTATCAGCTACCACAGCAGAAATCTCAATCTCTGTTGGTAAGACTTCAAATTTTCTCCTAAATTATGCTAATGAGACCATTTGCACAATGATTTTTTTACAAAAGGAAACAGGCTTGACCTGTGCTCTTTTCCTTGTGAGGAACCAGGTAAAGTAAGGCAAGGAATTTTTCTAAGTGTATAGAACAAAATGACAAACATGAGGGTTGTGGGAAAGGCAAAGGCTAACACAGAGCCAGAGAAGCTGATACCAAGCAGTTTAGCAGAGCACCAGGGCCGGACAGTAGAACTTCAATATAGAGCTGAACAGAAGTTGGAGCAGGGACCAAGGTTAAAGCAGGAAAAGAGATGATAGGAGGATTTCTAGAGGTAAGGCACCAACTTACCTGGCTGATGAAGTCATCTTTTTAAAAGGGTTAGGATGATGTGAACAAAGTCAAACTATGATTCAGAATAGCAAATAGGAAGCATTTCATGAAAGCTGTGTGAGAGTAGCAACAGGTCAAGCAAAGCATCTCGATGTGATCCAAGCATCACAGGAAACAGGAGTAGCTTTATCTCCATGGGGCTAAGTATAAAGATGCTATCTGGCTCCTTTCTCAACGAGTTGCCTCAGTTGAGGCATCACAAAAATCAGCACAAGATACTCCAGGGATACTCATTATCTTCAGGTCTCCTGATGAGTTAGATTTCCTCAGAGTAAGTGAATGGAAATAAAACGTAAGACAATCCAGGATTCATAAAAGCTTCACCTTGGCAGAACTCCTGAGGGTCTAATCTTCCAGGATTCTGATTTGCTCTGTTTTCCTTTGAAACTAAATAGAAACCTCCAACAGGCCCTTCTCTCTGCTTCCAAAACATGTTGAAGTTTGTCAAGAGTTTAGCTTATATTTTGGACAAAATGGCACCACTTAAGTTAATGTTTTTTAGTAAGTACTGATTAAAGATATACTCAAGAGATTTGTATTTGTATTTTCTTTCTTCAGAAGGGAAAAACTTCTTCTAAAGATGAACACAAATTCTACAAGAAATATTTTCCATTAAACTGTGTTGTGGTTCTTGGCCGGGCACAGTGGCTCACACCTGTAATCCCAGCACTTTGGGAGGTTGAGGCAGGCGGATCACCTGAGGTCAGGAGTTTGAGACCAACCTGGCCAACATGGTGAAACCCCGTCTCTACTAAAAATACAAAAATTAGCTGGGCGTGGTGGCGGGCACCTGTAATCCCAGCTACTCGGGAGGCTGAGGCAGGAGAATCGCTTGAACCTGAGAAGGGCAGGTTGCAGTGAGCCGAAATGGCACCATTGCACTCTATTCTGGGCGACAAGAGCAAGACTCCGTCTCAAAAAATATATAAATAAAATAAACTATGGTGTAGTTCTTATTTTGTGGACTCCCAGAGAAGTTAAATGTTTCTCCACCAAAACCCCAGTTAACAGTAGGCCAGGAACAATGCTTAACTGCTAATACAACGTTGAAGCACTACTAGCTAAACAACACTAACAGACCCAAATCATAAAACTTTCCTACTAAACATTACATAGAAAATATTGTCATCTTTTCTTTTAATTGCATTCAACAGAGAGCTAATTCATCAATTGCATTAACAGATATTTAATGACTTGGGAAGAAGCTGAGCGATCTTAACACTGGTGGCACAAAAGCTATGTTGAAACTGTAAGTTGTTAGGTATCTCTGCAGCAGTAAATCAGTATATTTACTGGAGAAGAGCTTTGGGGAAGAGCCATCCTTTCACTTGTTTTTTTTTCCAAACCTGCTAATTCCAAACAGAACTTTAAATTTACAACTGACAGCTTCCATTTCCTTTAAGGAATTGGGCAATTACTATTTGTCTTAGTCCATTTGGGCTGCTATAACAAAATACCTTAGACTGGGTACATTATAAACAACAGAAATTTATTTCTTACAATTCTAGAGGCTGGGAAGTCCAAGATCAAGGTAACAGCAGATTCAGTCTCTGGTGGGGGCTCATTCCTCATAGATGGGGCCTGGTTGCTGTGTCCTCACATGGTAAAAGGGGCAAACAAGCTCCCTCAGACCTCTTTTATAAGGGCATTAATCCCATTCAAGAGGGCTCCATCCTCATGATCTAACCACTTCCCAGATGTTCCATCTCCCAACACTGGGGATTAAGTTTCAACATATGAATTTTTGGAAAAACATGAACATTCAGATCATAGCACTATTGCAACCTGTGATTTTTAAACATGAAAACAGAGCTGATGCCTTTACAGAGCCTGAAAGTTTCCCATGTCTTAATCTGGATAGTGGTCACGTAAAGTTAGGATTTGGGCAAATTGCTAGATATATAGATAATCAATTAAATGACATGATGACATATAAGCCAAGTGCTAGGGAACTACAGATAACAAGAGCTGTAAGTGTTTAGAGAAGGAAGACAACCCTATCCAAGGACAAGGTAGGAGGAGGTTTTATAGGAGGTGAGATTTGAGCTGGCGTTAAAAGGCGGGTAACACTCAGACTAGAAGAGAGAAGAGACCATTGCTCAAAGGAGACATTCACTGTGCCCAGAAGTATGGAGGGGAAATGACATAGGAGCCAGTAAATATATATAGTAGACACAGGAAGAATATTTCTTTGACTTTCATCAAAATAGCACTTTATTTACATATTCTTCACTTTTATTAGGTCCCCAGCCTCCAGCAAGCTAAGCTAAATTGTAGTATGTAACCATTTCAAGTCAATTATTCTGAAGAAATCTCTTTTGTCATATGACCTGCCTTTTTTCTTTCTTTTTTTTTTTTTTTGAGACAGAGTCTCACTCTGTGCCCCAGGTTGGAGTGCAGTGGCGTGATCTTGGCTCACTGCAGCCTCCGCCTCCCGGGTTCAAGCGATTCTCCTGCCTCAGCCTCCCGAGTAGCTGGGACTACAGATGTGCACCACCACGCCTGGCTAATTTTTGTACTTTTAGTAGAGACCAGGTTTCACTATGTTGGCCAGGATGGTCTCAATCTGCTGACCCCGTGATCCACCTGCCTTGGCCTCCCAATGTGCTGGGATTACAGGACCTGTCTTTTTTCATTAGGATTGCAAACAAAACAAACAACAAAAATCTCTGGTATTTGGAGCATCCCACCGGAATTTCCATGACATGACATTATCTCAGGTAATCTCCCAAAATTGAGACTCTGCAGCACTCCTTTTTCAATGAACCTTAGACAATCATTTATTTTCCACTTAATTGGTTTAGTCCATGGAGCCTGCACTTCACTAGAAAACCATTTGGGAGAAGAAGAGGTATTCATTCAAAATATCTTGGTTCATTGAGCCAATTAAGAATCAGAAAGGAGCCTGGGCACAGTGTCTCACGCCTTTAATCCCAGCACTTTGGGAGGCTGACGTGGGTGGATCACTTGAGGCCAGGAGTTCAAAACCAGCCTGGCCAACATGGTGTAACCCCATCTCTACTGAAAAAAACCAAAAATCAGCCGGGCGTGGTAGTGCGTGACTGTAATCCCAGTCACGCAGGAGGCTGAGGCAGGAGAATCACTTGAACACGGGAGGCAGTGATTGCAGTGAACCGGGTCTTACAACAGAGCAAGACTCCCTCTCAAAAAAAAAAAAAAAATTCAGAAAAGATAGCCGCCTTTATTCTCACTGTTGCTTTACAATCTTTTGTCTTAGGTAAGTCAAATTTAAAGGTAGTCTCTGGCACAGGAGTGTGATATTCTTGTCTCTGTTTACTTCAAACATTGTTTAAACTACTCCTGTGGACTAAAATAACCTTAGCCAGCCCTACATATGACTTCTAGGAGAGTTTATTATATCCTTCATGGAAATTTTCCTTTTTTTTTTCAGTATCATGGAAATGATAAGATCATGACAGGAAGACTGAGTACCTGAAATGTAGTAGTAATGAGTGGAACTAAACTTAAAGTTTAGATTAGTTGAACTAAGTTAAGTTTACAGAAGAGAGAAGTTGCTGACAGCCAAGAAAAAAACTATGTAAAATCAACCACTTCCCCACATTTTGAAATGTAAATACATTTAACACCCAGAGAGGTGCAGGGGAATCTAGCTATTTTGGGCTATTCTGAGCAAGGACAGCTGTATGTTCTGAAACATATGGCTCCACATTTGTGAAAGGGAAAGGGGTGAGGGAAGAAACCACAGAATGGCATATTTGAGTTGGTCATTTTGAGATTCCTTAGAAGTTCTGACACAAAAAAATGATTCCCTAATACTCAGTCAGCATGACAAGTATCAGTCATTGGGGAGCATTCTGTCAACTGGTATTTGAATTGGAATATGTGGAGATGAGGTTCTTTCTACACAACAGGACCGGTTTAGTTCCCCCCAATCAGCAGGACAATTCCCCCACCTCATTTTGTCCCTGTTTATGTACTCGGGGGAAGGGGTTATGGAAGGGGGTGGATCACTCTCTGTATATGACATGAGTTCTTTCAAGGTAGCTAGGAGCCAAAGGACTTGCTTTTCTGGTTTTCTCATTGTTTCCAGTGCCAACAAGGCTCCCTGGAACCTCCAAGCTATGATATGATTATGCTCATTTCCAAGGGCAAATAGGACCAGCCCTCCAGACACTCCAACTTCAAAACTATTTTTATTAAGGATTTTCTCCACTTACCTGGGAGTGGTTAGGTTTTGGAGCTTTGTGGAGGTATTTCCTCTCACATTCCTACCATCCTGGCATACAACTGTTGGACACCAGCCTGTTTCACATCCTCCTTCCTCCTTTTCTTATCGCTCCCTGAGGTGCAATTTATCCTCCCCTCTATCCCCCACCATCTGGACCAGACTTTCTGCCTCTGTGAACCTAATTACTTCTCTGATTCTCTTGAACTACCTCTTCCCTTTTGCCTGTGACTCATAACCTTTTATTAACAAACAATTTTTTCTTTGCTCTTACAATGTTCCCGGCTCAGTTTTTCTTTTCTGCATTCTGTTAAGTGCACACTGACAAGTGAATACCAAAGTATTTTATGTTACTACCCACCCCAACACACACACACACACACACACACACACACTTAGTAAACCTTTTCTTAACCTCACTGGGGTCACTATGCAAGTAATATTTACAATGCCAGAGATTGAAGCCTCAAATACCCAGCTGAAAAATCTTTAAATTTCAGAAGACAAATGAAAAGAGAAACATAAATGAGTAACATGACAATCTGACAATGAAAAAACCAAAGAAGAACAGAGATCTGAATATAAAATGGCTAATATTAAAGAGTAAGAGTACATATGAATGAGATAATAAGGAAAGGGAAAAATAGTTTCTCAAAAGGGGCAGATGTATTGTTCTGATTTCTAGATCGTAACAGGGACCCAGCAAAGGAGAGGGTATCAAGAATTCTTCACTTTGAGTTGTCTGTCAACCAAGGCATTCTGGTGGCAAATCACTTAATCTCTCCTTATGTCTCCCTCCACTTCAGTATCTATAAAACTATATGTAATAAATCTAAACTATGGCTCATGTGCAGTCTAAGGAGTACTTGATTCAAGATTATTCAGGCTGATACTAATGCTCCAGGTTATTTCTGCTATGATTGATATTGTCAGAAAAGCCCAGAAAGGGTTTAGAAATATTTGATGATGAGAGTTGGAGCCAGGGAGGGATTGCAGAGGAGTCTTTGCATCTTTGACTTGGAGACTTCAAAAAAATACACTCAGGCTGGGTACAGTGTCTTACACCTGTAATCCCAACACTTCAGGAGGCAGAGGCAGGTAGATCACTTGAGGTCAGGAGTTTGAGACCAGCCTGGCCAACATGGCAAAACTCCATCACTACTAAGAGTACAAAAAAAAATAGCTGGGCATGGTGGCACACGCCTGTAATCCCAGCTACTTGGGAAACTGAGGCACGAGAATTGCTTGAACCCAGGAGGTGGAGGTTGTCATGAGCTGAGATCATGCCACTGCACTCCAGCCTGGGCAAGAGAGTGAGACTCTGTCTAAAAATAATAATAATAATAATACTCTCAAAGGGACACCACCAGAGGATTGTATCAGCAAGATTTATTCTCAGAGATGACTGACGGATTCCCCATCTATCTGGGAGTGGTTACATTTTGCAGCTGTGTGGAAGTGTTTCCTCCTACATTCTTATTGTCCAGGCAGGTTCATTCTGAAAAGCAGCTTACTGACAGGGGTGTGTGCTGGCTGCAATAGAGGAACAATGATTGTTAATTAAGAAGAGGACCCAATAACAAGAAATCACAAGCTCCTAGGTACCAAAAACTTGCCTGACTACTTACCTTGGCAATGCCTTTAGGCCCTTCAGCCAGTTCTGCCTGTCAGACCTCAGAGAGCTGCTCTAATTGGTACTGAAAAGTTTGAGAAATCATGCTACAACAAAATGGCTACTATTTCCTAGAGAGAGTTGCAACATGAGGAATTATCATTTGAAAATTCATTCAAGGTTTTTGAGCAATTCATCTAAAGACATCTCCAGTGAAAAATGTGTCCACATTTTCATAGGTGATATAATATGAAATACTTTTCATTTGTACAGTACTTTCAGGTTGTGTGTGAGCCACATATATTCTCTCATTTGCTCCTCCTCTGCCCTCCTTCCACCCCAACAACACTATGAGGTTGCCACTATTATCCACAGTTTACAGATGAGAAATCTGAGGCCCAGATACATTGGTTCATCTGGGTCCCTGTCATAAAGTTCTTAAGAAACCTAGCTAGAACTTAATCTCAGATTTTCTGACTCCAACTTTACTGTTCCTTCTTTTATCTTATTGCTGCTTAAGAAGATAAAAATGTATCAATTTAGGAAAAAAATAAGAGTTAAGAAAAAAAATAAAAGCAAGGCAGTGCATGTTTGGTGCTTGCATAGAATTCCTGATTTGTGATATTAAAAGTAAGCTGATTGATTTCTCCAAATTATGATGACTATTTCTAGACATATACTTGGTTTCTCAAAAGGATTAGCTAATTCCACTAAAAAAGTCTCCTAAGCAAGTGTTTCAGAAACATTTTTAGTCACTTGACACTCATTGATTGAACCAAACTCTGGACACACCAGCCAATATATAAAAATATTATGAAAATGAATTGGATAGGGGGAGGAAAACACAACCACAGATTGGCAAGACAAACACCGAATCTTTATAATACATAACACTGGGAGGTGGTGGATGATGGTTGATTTTGCTTCTTAGTTGGACTTATCTGAATTTTTCAAATGACTGACAACAACTATGCATGACTTCTGTAATTAGGAAGGAAGTTATACGTTTGTATCTATTATAAGAATAATGCTATGTTAGATGAATGAACTATAAAATTGCAATTAAGACCAAGAAATCACAACAACATACATTAGTAATAGAAGAAACCATCCTGAGACACCTCTCCCTAAATCTCTTGTAAATCATTAGGGGGCCTTACCCTCCAGATCATTATTAAAGGTAATTGTTCTAGAGGATTCTGAGGGAATAACACAGTCTATACTTACTCCCTTCCCCAACCCAGTGCAAACAACATCCAAATTTAAACATATTTTTAAATCTTGCTTGATTGTGTTGTTCATTCAAACTCAGTATTTTAGAAACGTATTCACTTGAGATAGAAATATAAGCAGCCTGGATGTCAGGGGATTTGTTACAGGAGCACTGCCTGCCAGGAGGAATGGAATCGTGAAGGGTGGTAGGTAGAGCAGGCACGGGGTGGTATGTAAGCTTGTGCAGAAAGGAAATAATGAAGAGTATAGGCTTTGCCCAAATGTATGTTGTTTCTGAAGTCTTCCTGATGTCTAACCTCTGAGGGCACACCTACATGGAGCATCCCCGGACCGCCATCCCCACCCTTTCTTCCTCTTGCTCCATTTTTTCCCACTACCCTTTCCACTTCTGCCCCTTGCTTCTATCACAGCTTCACTTGTTAAGGTTCATATATGAAGATCTATTGTGTCATTTTAAAGATTTGTAAAGGCCCACGTTGCTAAAACACAAAACGAGCAAGAACTGACTTGTACTATGTCTCTTTCCTCAGAAAAGGGAGTGGCTTGGGAAAAAAAAATCCACAGAGTAGTTTCCAGTATCACTACATTCTGGAAGTCGAGCTAGAGGAAACAAGTTGGAGGCTTACTGAATAGCCCTCACCGACAATGCTTTCTGGGACCAAAATGAATAGCACTTTTTGTTTCATTTTGCTTCTACCTTACTTTATAATAACCATATGAAGTAGATTTTTCAATATACTCTCTGCTTTTACATTCTGTCGTCAGCTCACTTCCTCCCTCCCCTCTGCTCCTACCAGTTGGGGAAAAGTCTTTTCTACATGATTATTGGCAAAGTGTTCCCACAGTCATTAACTGAATCCTATTTCCCATAATACCCAGAGTACAAATTATTTTACATATCCAGTTGCAAAACAGATAGCCCTGAATTTGTTTTTAAGACACTCATGTTATACAGCTCAACTATTATGGATGGAAGAAATCCAGTCTTCAGCATTATATATTGGTGTCCTACTTTGCCAGGATCAAACTGATAAATATGAGAAAATTAAGCTAGGTGTAAGTTTTGTGAGGGTAAGGACCATTTCTCCCCACCCACCCCAAATGCCTAACAAAGGCCTGGCATGTGGATGGCATCAATAACATTTGAATTAAAATGTAATCGAATCGAAGTTTAATGATATCACCAAGCTTAATTAGGCTGTGGTACTGAAAAAAACAAAAAAAACAAAAAAAAAACTGGATCCTAAATAGACTACTAGGTTCAGAAAACCCTGTGTGATGGGTATCCGTCTGCACAGTGTAAACAGACTGCTGCATTGACTAGAGAGAAAATAGGGAGGTAGAAATTTGCCTATGCAAAGCCAAGAAGTTGGCACTTTCCACCATTGGGTATGAAACCTGGTGAAATTTGGCAGTCGGTCTTAGCCAAAGGGGAAAGAAGCCACTCTGTCTTTAAGGACAAGCTTTCTGGAGAGACCTGCTCTCAAAAATCTCAAGGCTATGACAAGTCACCACAAATCTATCTTTTGCTAAACTGACTCTAAAGTGAAGCAACTGACTCCCTTCTGTGTTCCAAAAGCTTTTACGTATTCAAGAGTCTTTTTCATACAGTAACTCCAGAAAGACCTTCTTCAGTTTTCTCTTTTTTCCCATTTTAAACATCTTTTGTCTAGCAAATAAAGTCATCCTTCATCATTCTAATGTGTAAAACATTTCCAGCCAAAATGTGATTGAACTGTGCCAGATCAAAGGTTCTAATGCAATTTTTCCAAGTCAGTAGGAAAACAGAATGTTAAGCACGAGAAACATTCTGAGAGAGCAGGGGTGAGATGTAGTCCCCTCTCCACTGTGAACAGGGTAAGAGAAGATGAAAACCCAGGAAAAACAATTCAGCAAAAAAACAAGAACATTCAAAAGCCCAGAAAAGAATTCTGAAGTGTGGAGAAGACCTGGAGAATGTCATATTAATGATGAGTGACAACTGAAAAAAAAGAAGAAAACCTTTCAGGAAGTAGAGGATACACGAAGTCAACAGGAAGTGAACTGTGGGTTATTTAAGGTTATCGGAGAGCTAAATGTGCCCTAAGTGTGACCCAGTACGTTGTCTATAGAGATGCTAAGAGGTTGCTGGATGCATTAGAGTGGGTATTAGACTTCTGTTTCTGTTTTTTTTTTTTTTAATCAATATGTAATCCAAGAATCAGATCAAAGAAGGCCCCTCCTCCAAGCCTCATAAGCCAAACATGGGCTGCCTATGTTTGAAAGACCTGTACATACACAGATCCCATCCCTCAACTGCCTCCGTGTGTTTTTAATGGACACTTCACAAGCCTCAACTGGCTATGTTCCAGCCATGAGGCATGAGGCTGGAGAACAGCTTTTTTGTCTTCACCAGCCAAACATTCACTTCCTGTGAAGCCAGATAGATAATGAGAGGGAAACAAAACCGCATTCCAGGGTCATCACTCAAGACTTGCCGCTTCTAAACAGAAATATATGTAGTGAATCAAAAAAGGCTTGTCTGGATGTGCCTTGGTCGAAGCACTGAGAGTCTACCTAGAGCATTCAGCAATGTCTGGAGCATTTCTGGAAGCCATCCACAGGAAACTGAAGCCACCGCATTGATTTCATAAGGATTCATTCTCCCCAGGCTGCTGGGTTTAAAATGGGCTGAGTGAGCCAGAGTACAAATTCGAATTTGCTTAGGCAACACCGAATCCTGCTGGATTGCAACCCTCTGCTGCCAAACTTCTGGAAAACTGCTTAAATTATGGCCCTAATGTCTCTTGTCAGAAAACAAATGGATAAAGTCTTCTCCCACTTCCTGGGAAGAAACCAGTAAGCTGGGATAGCTTGGAGCACACTGGAACATTGCAAACCACAAACGTCTAAATCACCCAGCCAGGTGAGTCCATCCAGTTCTGGTCTGAAAGGTGCCCTGAAGCAATACAGACATGCAAAACAGAGTTGCCCTGGCATAGTTAGCAGCGTGGAAAGCTGTGTGATTAAAACCAAGGGATGTGCATGGGAGCTGTATGAGTGAGCAGAAGGAAGTGTAGCTTTTGATACAATCTTGCTCCTTTAGGATGGAACACTTACACCTCTGGTTTTCATTTGCAAAAAGAAAAAAAAAAAAGCAAAAAATTAAACAATACAAAATAAGACTTTGGATGCTTCTGCCAAAATCTGAGTAAACCTTTAAGGAGATTCCAGGCAATAGAACTTGGCACTGTGCTTCACAAGTTGGTATAAAATAATTGGTGCCAAATGCTAAAAGGGAATATCCTCATGACTCTGCATGAAAACTCTGGCAAAGCCCACTCCCTTGCAAAAGGGTCTTCCATGATGCTTTTGCCACAGAAATCCAGTATAATTCCACGGCATTGGGGTCTGGCACCTTTTCCTGGCATGGCTCCTTGCTGTACGTATATGTGTATATCCACGCATCCATGCTTAATGAGCATGTACTCAAATTCTGTCTGGCTCTCCTAGTTAACAAGGTTTGGGCAATCAGGAATATGTTGGGGCAATCGTAGCATGGTTTTAAGATAAAAGGAAGGTGGTTTAAGATAAAAGGATGGCGCTCTCTTCAGCAGTCTACAACCTAGACAAAGCCACCCTGATAGGGCCAAAGTCTGAGTCGGAGCCTGTGGCCTGTGAATGTGACCGGGCCCCCAGAGTTTCTGGAGGACCTCACTGCAGTCTTCCGCAGCAAGCGAACTGCTCCCAGTCCCACCTCAAGCAAGTTGACACTGAACAGCAAATCTGCCCTATATTCAGCTGAAAATGCATGTTGATTTGAAAGCCAAGAGGAGGGGATAAAACCTCTTGATGAAGCTAATAGAAGGGGTTTACATAAGGACACAAATAGAGTTGAGAATAATCTCCAAATTGGAAGTGGGGTTGTGATTGGTCCTCATCTCTAGAGATACAGACAAAATCATTGCTACTTTAATTATTCATCGACATAACATAGGGATCAGTCACTACGATTTAATAAGAGAAATTGTATTCTAGCACCACTGACCTCAAGCAGCTTACAACAGTCATCATAACCAATACTTGTGGAGGTGTTTGACATTTTACAAAATGCTGTTGCATGTATCAGCACAGAGATATGTAAGAGAAATGTAACCTAAATGAGAATAAAAGAATCTTTATAAACTGGTGTAAAATAATACATCAAATGACTAGTACTAAGAGTCATCACTGGGATATCAGAGGAGAAAATGGCTGCTTCAACCAACCAAAGGATAATTGGGAATGGAAAGTTTATGAGATGGGAGATTTGAAAGAGGAAAAACATTCTTACCAGAGAAGATAAACATCTTTTTTTTTCTGTCAGATAACAAACTATATTGAACCTTTCTATGTTGTAGGCACTGTGTCAGGTGCTGGATTTATAACCACAAAAAGAAATAGGCAAAATATGTGCATTTCCAGTGGGCAAGACAGACACTGTGTAAGTAAACAAGTAAATAAACAAGATAATCAGATAATGCAATAAGTGCCGTGAAGGAAATAAATGGTGATGTGACGGGCTTTTTTTTTAGTTCTCTATTTTGCAGGTAGCAAGTGTTCAGTTAGTTCAATCTTATTAAACATGTGGTAACACAAAACTGCATAATACTTCAAAATAAAAGCCTCGATGACAATTTCAGCAACTCCTCTGCAGTTGGAAATCCACCAAGTGTACATTAACTTTGGCCTGCTGGTTATCCTCAAAACAACAATTGCATGCCTCCTTCACTCAGTGTTCTGAGCCAAACATACAATCAAATTAGAGCAAAATAATGAGGGTAGGAGAGTCAAATGATGTAGGAAAATGAATAAAATATTGTTACAATATTAAGAGGCCAATTTACGATTTATATAGAAAATGTCTAACGTATTCTCTAGTCATGACTTTGAAAAGGCAGAAAATGATGTTGGGAAGGCAAGCAAAGATTGTCTTCCTGAAAACAGAACGCAGCTTCTTCAAAGATGAAATTGTAGCCATAGAACTGGATATACAGTGCCAAGAAAACAACTTGATTGCTCCCCTGTCAGGAACTGGTTAAATAAAACAATTTTATTTCCACTGTATGATTACAATCTTAGTCTGAGGCACACTGTTCCACGTTTAGTCTGATGTTTGACCCCTGTGAAAGAAGCAGAAACTCGTCAACTGAGGCAAGAAGTGTTAACAGGGATAACAGTATGAAAAATATTAATGTGCCTTTTCTCCAGGCTTAGTAAGACTTTCTTCTGTGCCAGTGGTGGGGAGAGTGTTACAAAGGGAAAGCAAAGAAAAAAAAACAAAAGAATATTCAGCTTCTGATATTCGAATAACATTTTTCAGCAAATAGGCTTGAAAGCAGGCTATGTCAAGAACTAGAGAGAGCATATTCTATAACTTTTCAGAATATCAAAAAGCAAGCCTAAGGAACTCAGATCATATTGTATTTTCTATAGTCAGAAAATATACTCCTTTGATCTATTGATAACTAGGCCCTGAGCCTAGTACAATATAGAAGCAGAAAAATCTTAAAGCCTTTTCTTGCTGTCCTTCAACATACCAGGAGGGCTGTCTGCTCCCTTGCTGGCTAAATGAAAGCGATGCAGCAGAGAACTCCAAGGAAGCCCTAAGGTATCACTGTAGAATAAAACTTTCTATAATGATGTGACAAAGATTCGTTGCTTGAACAAACTTAGGCTCCTGAACCTTCTCCTAGGCCTATCTGTGCATTGCCTTGTAAAATCCAACTTTCACAAGAGCCTGGACAAATCAGTTTGGCAAGACCTCCCCACCACCCTCAATATCTGATCACGTTTCTCATCCTCCATGATCCCACAGGTAATATCTGACAACACTGGCTGTCTTCAGCAAGAATCCTTTTAGTCAGGCTTAGCCAGAATCCCTCTTACCCCTGATGTTGCCTTTTAGTAATTTTCCATCCACTGACCCACACCCTGTTTCTTGGCTATAAATCCCAACTTACTCATGCTGTATTCACAGTTGAACTCAATCTCTCTCTGAGTGCAAGACCCCATTGCCATAGTCCTTTTACCTGTGACAATGACCCTGCATAATGTCTTCCTTATCATGGTTTTAAAATTGTCATTGAATAATTTTTTTCTTTAACAGATGGACACTTTTTATATTTGTGCTGTTCAGTGTTGCAAATTACTAGACACATGTGGCTGACAAGCACTTAAGGTGTGACTAGGAAGTGAAGTTTAATATTTTATTTTAATTAACTTAAATTCTAAAAGCCCCATGTTTCTAGTGACCATACTGGAGAGCACAGCCCTAGGGGATGACAAAGTCCCATGATGAAAGAGATCTAGATTAAATCACTACTTGGAAGGGAGCCACCAAAAAAAAACAAGAAAAAGAAAAGAAAAAAACCATGATGCCCACCAGACCTTGGTGAGAGCAAGAAATAAATATTTATTGTTCTAAGGTTTAGGCGGCTGTAACAGCAGCTAGTTTTAATTAATACTGATAGGTACTCTTACTTTAACCATTTTATCCACGAGGAAACTGAGACACACGGAAGTTAAGTAACTAGGCCGGGCGCGGTGGCTCACGCCTGTAATCCCAGAACTTTGGGAGGCTGAGGCAGGTGGATCATCTGAGGTCGGGAGTTCAAGACCAGCCTGACCAACATGGAGAAACCCCGTATCTACTAAAAATACAAAATTAGCCGAGCATCATGGCACATGCCTGTAATCCCAGTTACTCGGGAGGCTGAGGCAGGAGAACTGCTTGAACTCAGGAGGTGGAGGCTGCTGTAAGCCGAGATCGCACCATTGCACTCTACCCTGGGCAACAAGAGCGAAACTCCATCTCAAAAAAAAAAAGCAGTTAAGTAATTAGCCCAAAGTCACATGGCTACTAAGTAATGGGACAAGAATAGAGCCAGGCAGTCTGGCTAGACAGCCCACCCAAGCTCTTAGAACCTTTCTTATACTACAGTCCCACAGGGTGCTGGTGAGCAAAAGAAAAGGCATAGTTTATGAACCAGACATCATTACTTTACATTAAAATATATATTTGTAAATTTGCTAAATTATACAATCTCTTTCCCATGTGGCTCATAAGGAATCAAATCCTTAGTCTTACCAATTACAAAATCGGGCATGCACATTTCTCACACACATCAGACCTGCTGTCTGGTTTCTCTGGAAATGACAAGACACTGCCATAGGAACACAATGAAAAGTGAGTCAGTTGTGCCCAGACTGAAGAAACGAGGAGTTCTGTAAATATGAAACAGATGGGATTTCCGGAGCTGTTCTCGTGCATTTTGGCAGTTTTCAAACGAGCTAGGTTTTTAAAATCCGTTTGATTTTTCACGAGGATCTGAGCTGATTTGAGCCGATAACAATTGCCTCCAGCCTTGTTCATCCACACTATCCTTCATATTAGGTTGGTGCAAAAGTAATTGCGGTTTTTGCCATTACTTTCAATGGATATATTCATAACATAATGGATATACTCATCTCCCCTTCGAGCAGCTGTAATTTAGCCTGATGGCCTCAGCTGATGCACTGACTTATAAATTAGGCCTGCAGAAGACTTGAGGATCTCCTTCTTTCTTTCCCTGAGGTCTCTTCAGTACACGTACTCAGTTTACAATATGATAATATGCTCCCACGTAGACAATGTTGGTAAACATTTTTATGTACACAGCTCATACTAACACAGGTACTGTTTACTGAGCATCAATTTTGCATGAAGCAATTTATCTATATCCTCTTACGTAATTCCTAACAAAATGGGAAATAACATCATTATCCACTATTTAATGCTAACAGCAAATGGTTGTATAGTCTTTCAATGAAAAAGGTATCTTTCCAAGTTAGTTAAGTCATAGCTCAGTCTTCACAAAAATAAGAAAAGTACTATAATCATTATCGCTATTTCACAGATTGGAAATGGAGGGGAAAAGATGTTAAATAACTTGCCTAATGACACAAGGCTAATAAGCAACAGAGCCAGGATTTCAAACCCAGGCATTCTGGCTCCAGAGCTATACCTTTGAACTCATTACTATACCTCCTGTTTTCAGTTCAGAAAACACTTGCTCAAGATTACAAAGCTAATACAGGATCATGTGGTTCCACATCCCAGGTTCTTTTCTCCCCATCAGTTTCCCCAAACATCCCTTGTCCTAAGAATCTGTCATATAGCTTATTAACAGAGAAGCCTAAAGGTGGTGAGGTTCTTTTCAGAGGAACCAAGCAACTGCAGAAACTGCACATTGAACAAGAGGCACCAGTGATCCTGAAGGTTAGGCAGCCTTGGGAGCTACTGCCCTGCTCCACAGAGCTCCCTCCTTCAGACTCTGAGCTCTTCAATGGGGTTGTGGACCTCTAAGGCAGTGGAATGTATAGCAGTTTAGTCAACTTTATGGATGCACCAGGGAAGTGACTGGTGTTTGGGAGTAGCACAGTTTTTGTGCGCTCTCGCCACCTCTTCCTGTGTGAGAGAATGTGGGTATGTCTGAACATGTCATGTGTGTGTTTCTCGGTCTTTCTGCCCAGCCACTTCTGCCCTATTTCACTTTCCCCTCCACGGGGGTTGTCTGTTCCCTATTTGGCCTCCCACCCTTTGTTCCTCTCCATTACCAGATGTCAGGAACTTGCAACTGATTAGCCAGCTCCTGCCATCACAAGTCAGTCCCTGCCAGTGTCGGTTACCCAGGATAGGAAATGTAGGTGAGGTCTTAAAACTAAGAAACTCTCTGGCTCCAGGTGCCTATATATATAGGAGGAGCAAAGAGAGGAGGAGCTGGCCCAGCAACCTGGGCCATCCCAAGGGAAGACTTAAAATATTAAAGTACCTCACTAGATTGACTTAGGACTGAACCTATGGCTGTGCCAGTGTGAATTGGGTTGCCTGCAGCAACCTCACTCCCATCCTTTTTATTCCCCTGCCCTTCCTTCCTTCCCTGGGGTTTCGCCACATCCTGAGCACTTTTAGATTCCTGTATGTGGATAATATCCCAGGATGTGTGTATATTGGGAATAATAGTGTTTATTTGGAACAAACAGATGGATGAAGCCAACTGAGAGCATCAGAAGTGTCCAAGGGCAAACCACACCAACGGGAATTAGCACAGAAAGTCATCTTGAAAAAACAACTGACTTAGGCCCTTGAGACCTACCTCTTCCACTTAGCAGTTCTGTAGCCCAGGGCAAGTCAAGAAACTTTTTTCTCCATGTGTATTACCTCTACTGTAAAGGAGTAGGTTGAATGGTTTAATCCTGTGGCTCTCTTTCCAGGCCAATTTTTTTTTTTTTTTTTTTTTGAGACAGAGTTTCATTCTTATTGCCCCGGGCTGGAGCACAATGGCGCAATCTCGGCTCACCACAACCTCCGCCTCCTGGGTTTAAGTGATTCTCCTGCCTCAGCCTAATAGCACCTGCCATCACGCTCGGCTAATTTTTGTATTTTTAGTAGAGATGGGGTTTCGTCATGTTGGTCAGGCTGGTCTAGAACTCCTGACCTCAGGTGATCCACCCTCCTCGGCCTCCCAAACTGCTGGGATTACTGGCGTGACCACCATGCTCGGCTGCTAATATTCTATGTTTTAAGGCAAATTCCATTTAAATATGGAGCAATAATAACAATTGAAAAGATCCAAGAGCCATGCAAATTTAAGTAAAAGACCAGAAAACTTGAACTAAGAGCTCAGGCGGTCCTTCGCCAAAATAGCGATAAGTACCAGGGAATAATGCAGGCAGCCAGGCTTGATCTCATCATCTGCCCTTAAGCATAGCAGCCTCAATCTTGGCCTCTCTACTTTCCCACCCACTCCCAGGACAACATCTGACCTAGATTACAAGGGAGACTTGGAATTTGCAACCGTATTACCTAGTAATGTGGCTAACCATTTCCAGAAATATAAATATCAAACACTGCATGACAGGTCAGAGTTGAGTCATTCAGGCAAAAAAGCACACAATAGCTGGTACGGGTAGGACCACAGGAAACTTTGAGAAACCTGAAACCTTTTGTCTGCTTCTCTCATTCTCTGGGCCACTCATGGATTCAAAACAGAATTATTCAAGCCTAGCCTTGAAGTAGGGGGTGGGGGGGTGGGGGGGGGGGTAAACTAATTCTCCGCAGCTGCACTCAATTAAAGTGAGTCTGAGTAGCCTGGCAAAGAAGACTCAAACCCCCAAAGAAATTGCCCAATAAAAAGCCCCAGCCCTGAAAGTGTCGATTTGAAGAGTTAGAGGGAAGTTTAGTATGATTTAGGACAATCTTATTTCATAGACGAGAAAGAGCTATGGGTACCCAGAAATATACATTTTACCCCATCTCACTAAGCCTTAAAATATAAACTATCATTTATACTAAATCTGGAATCTTTTTTAATCTATAGCTTTGGTGCATAATTGGTACTGTCTTTGTCACATATAGAGAAAGACAAACTCCTGAATCATAGCAGCTAGTATTTCTATCACATTTTTCTCATCATAAAATACTCCCATATAGAAACCTCTTTTGAGCCTCACCAAAAACAAACTCTATGAGGTAGGTAGTATAATTCTTTAGAGATAAGAAAATTGTGGCCAACATTACACAAGTAGGACATAGCAGAGCCAGGATTTGAATGGAAGCCCAAATCTCAGATTATTTCTACTACTCCACAGACCCTACCACAAAGTGAATAGCTCAGGTAACAAAGTAAAGAGCACAAGAGTGTGTTAAACACGATTTACTGAGATTAACATACAGCCAGTGCATACTGTCTGGCCAAATCACTTGTTTTCTATCAGCATCCATTCTGATGAGGAAGAACTGGTTGCTACATATCCTGAATATCAACCCCACTATTACCAGTCCTCATGGTAGACTCATGCAAGGTAAATGAATAGGTAAGCAAGGTCAGTGAATACCCACTCAGCAGGCCTTATCTCACCCCACCCAGCTGCAGCTATCTAAGATTCCAGGCATGTGAACATCCGCTACCTGTTAAAGTGTTCTTTAAGCACCTACTAGGTGTTGACACTTTATGATGAAGGAAGGATCTGAAAGCTGAGCTTTTGACAGGAAGAACAGAAAACACAAGGTTCCCAGGAACCAGAGGTGGGACAAGAAGGAAAAGCTGACAAAGTAAGAAGAGACAGGGAAGACAAAGAGTAGAAAAGTGGAGCTCCCAGATAGGACACTAATGTTCACCAAATTCTTTTTTAGATGACATTGTCAGTGGTTGATGCTTTCTTATTATGACCTAATTTTTATCCTCATTACAATCCTATAATATTGATATGAATCCCATATTACAGATAAGTAAACAGAGTCTCAAGATCAGTCTTAGTTTACACTTTTGCCATAGGTCAGACCTTCAATTTTCACTTTCTAAATTATATTTGAAAGTATTGATTAATCCTACCACCTACCACCCCTGCGGAATGTGCTGGGTGAATTTAAAGGGTCCTGCTTTATGGGTGGGAAATGAAGCAGTGAGATTACAGAACACAGTCAAGTCTATGTAAAGAGGCTTAGGAGGCATCCTAAAAACCATACCTCATCATGATAATATTTTATCTTTTATCCTAAAGAATATACATCCTCTTGATAATATTTTAAATTTTTCTGGAAGCTATATTGAACTATAATTGCACAATGAAGCATTGTACTATCATTAGAAATAATACTGGATGTGACTTTTCATTGACATTAAAATTTTTCATGATATGGGATAAAGAGTACAATTCCACTGCAGTTTGAAACATGCAGGCATGTACTGTACAATAAGAGTGTGTGTGTGTGTGTGTGTGTGTGTGTGTGTGTGTGTGTGTGTATGTGTGTAACCTACCAAAGGTTGTTAACCTACCAAAAGGTTAACAACAGACATCTCTGGGCAGGGAAATGAAGAATGATTTTTCTTTATTTTTGGGGAGTAGGGAGTCACCTTCATTTTTTCATGTTTGATATGGTTTGAATTTGTTTTCCCACCAAATCTCGTGTTGAAATGTAATCCCCAGTGTTGGAGGTGGGGCCTGGTGGGAGGCATTTGCATCATGGGGCAGATCCATCACAAATGTCTTAGTGTCATCCTTTGGTGATAAGTTCAGGTGAGATCTGGTTGTTTAAAAATGTCAGGCACCCCCACCTCTCTGTCTTACTCCTGCTTTTGCAATGTGAGATGCCTGCTCCTGCTTCACCTTCTGCCGTGAGTAAAAGCTCCCTGAGGCCTCCCCAGAAGCCAAGCAGATGCCAGTGCCATGCTTCCTCTACAGCCTGCAGAACTGTGAGCCAATTCAGCCTCTTTTCTTTATAAATTTCCCAGCCTCAGGTATTTCTTTACAGCAAAAAAAACTGCCTAACACAACATTTATACTATAAAAAGCATATTACATATGTAATTTAAAAAATGAGTTAAGAAAAAAAGGTAGTCATCACTTCTAAACTGTGTGACTAATCAAAGGGAGCGATAGATGGAAAAGTAAAGCATTTTAGTGACGGCAAAGGGCATTATGGGAGCAGGAATTACAGTTTGATAATATTAGAAATATTAAAATTACATTTTGGCATAGATAATGCTGGGTTCCTCTCCTGGGCTGATGGGTTAGAGATTGGTCGGGTTTGGTACCAAGGCAAAAGCAGAGAAACAAATTCACACTTGCTCCAAAAAAAAAACAAAAAAAAAAAAACCTTGAAACCTTCCTAAGAGCATGTGCTTTTTTATGATTTTATTAATTTTTAAAGAATTTCTTAACAAGCTTTAAGATAGAAGCAGCTTCATATGTGAATGTCAGGTATTCATTTTCTGAATACCTCTCACTATGTGATCGTTTAGTAGCTATTTATTAAGTACTTATACCCTGCTTAGCACTCTGCTTGCCATGATCTGATTTATTTTTTTATTTTTTGTTTTTTTTTTTTAGACAGAGTCTTGCTCTGTCACCTAGACTGGAGTGCAGTGGTGCGATCTTGGCTAACTACAACCTTCGCCTCCTGGGTTCAAGCAATTCTCCTGCCTCAGCCTCCCAAGTAGCTGGGACTACAGGTGCATGCTGCAATGGCCAGCTAATTTATTATTATTATTATTTTTTTTTTTTTAGTAGAGATGGGATTTCACTGCATTAGCCAGGATGGTTTCAATCTCCTGACCTCATGATCCACCTGCCTCGACCTCCCAAAGTGCTGGGATTTCAGGTGTGAGCCACCACGCCTGGCCTGGATCTGATCATTTCTAAGACATTCTCACCATGACTATTTAACCCTATACAAGGGAGGCGTGTAAACTTGATACTCACCTCTGTTATCAAGAAACGCCACCACATTTTATTTTAAAAACCCTCCAGTGACATGGAAGACTTACTGATTTACTCCTTAAAACACTAAGAAAACACCCAATCAGCTGTCATGTGCAACACAAAAGACAAATTAAAAAATAATAATAAGTGAAACAAAACAAAACAATAGCATCGTAATGAATAGCTATATAGCTTTTGCTCAGTTTCTTTACTTCCTAGTGGTTTGGGGCAACAGGGAGAAATGGATGACTGAATTTAGAGTATCTTGTTGAATTAGAATTCCTTAGAACAAAAAAGCTTTATCTTGATTATGGTGTAAGTTACCATAAAAGATAAAGTCTAAGAGTCAGTTTCTAGTCCACAGTTGATTTAGAATCCAGGGAATGCTAACAAAATAAAAGTTATTGTTGAATGATTTTCATTTCCCTATGGTCACATAGTTCTAATGAGTTCAATTTGGGGCTCTATCTATTTTTTTCAGCAATGTACACTTGGGAGTTTGCCACAAAATTATTTATAGTGGAATATCTCAAAATTATTTAGCTGTTCAAATTCTGAGTGGCCGTTTAAATGCATTCTTGATGAGACTGTCTTGGCTTGATAGGTGTTTGATAAACGTGTGTTGAATTAAGTGGAATTGTTGATTTGGTCAGACCTACCCCCATGTTTACTCAGGGATATGTCAGGATCTCAGGCATCGAAAGAGAAATGAGAAATATATGTCTTAAATACTTAATAAACTGTGGACAGTGTTTAGCATGACAGGAGCCTAACGTGAATTAACTTGATAAATGAGGAAATTATTAGCACAAAAAGTATCAGGAAATGTGGAAAAATGAAAATTATGGAAAGGTCAGGGATGTCACTGGTTCTCAGCACCAAATGAAACCAGAACTAGAACCTCAAACAATGCCAAACCTCTCTCTCCAGCTGTCATTTCTGCCTCTCTCTGTGTGAGCTTCATTCTCTCTCAGCACACGCTAACTTTCTCCAGATGGAGGAAAACATGGAAACCACGTCAGAAACTCTTCATCCCACAGCTTCTATCTCCAGCATGACGTAACTCATCACAATTTTAGTAAGAAAAACCCCAAGGAAGTAATCTGATTGGACAAGCTAGGTTCAAAGTGCCCGCCCATCAGCCAATCAATTGTGTCTGAAAAAGCAGGTATTCTTCTGCATCCCCACGATGAGAGCAGGGAGAGGAACAGTTACCAAAAGACTGGAGGTGCTTTCTCCAGGGGAAGGGAGGACAGCAGTGCAACACAAGCAAAATAACAGGTGCTCAAAACAAATAAAACCCAAAACCACTGTGATTCATCCACACAGGTCACTTTTGTTGGTAGTTATCTTTATTATTATTATTATTATTAGAATAACAAAATTGCAAAGTGAACTTAGGCCTGCCACAGGTTATAAATGAAGTTATAACATGTTTATAGCTCTTTAAAAAAAAAACGTTTTTATTAAGGTATAATTGAAATGCAATAAACTACACATATTTAAAATATGCAATGTAAAACATGTTGACATACATATACATCCATAAAACCATCACCACAAGCTTGAAAATGAACCCATCCATCACCTCCAGAAGTTTCCTCTTGCCCCTTTGCAGTCTCGCCCTCCTACCTTCTCACATCCCCATGCAACCAATGATCCTTTCTGTCACCATAAGGTAGTCTGCAGCTTCTGGAATTTTGTATAAATGGTATCGTAAAGTATATACTTTTTCCAGTCTAATTGATTACATTCAGCCTCATTATTTTGAGATTCATCCAAGTTGTAGCATGTATCAAGAGTTCTTTCCTTTTTATTGCTGAATAGAGTTCTATTACTTAGTGTTATGGACTAGATTGTGTCCTCCCAAAATTCCTACATTGAAGCCCTAAAATCCAGTACTTCAGAATGTGACTGTATTTGGAGATGGGGCTTTAAAGAGATAATTGAGTTGTAATGAGGCCAAGAGGGTGAGTCCTAATCCTTTCTGACTGGTGTTTTCATAGAAAGAGGAGATTAGGTACATGCAGAAGCATTAGGTACACTTGACTGAAGCATAGAATGCATACGACCTCAAGGATGCACTGAGAGAACATAATAAGAGCACAAGGGGAAGGCAACCATAGAAGAGAGACCTTAGAAGAAATCAAATCTACTAACATCTTGATCTTGGACTTTGAGCCTCCAAAACTGTGAGAAAATACATTTCTGTTGTTGAAGCCACTCAGGGGTATTTTGTTATGGCAGCCCGAGCGAACTAATACATAAAGATTTACTACTGCACGTTTATCCCTTACCCTATTGACAAACATTTGGGTTGTTTCCAGCTTGGGGCTATTACAAATAAATGATGCTAGGAAAATTTATGTACATATCTTTGTATAGAGATAAGCTATCATTTTACTTGGATA
This sequence comes from Colobus angolensis palliatus, assembly GCF_000951035.1. Lineage (NCBI taxonomy): Eukaryota > Metazoa > Chordata > Mammalia > Primates > Cercopithecidae > Colobus > Colobus angolensis. Next base: position 566,234 of record NW_012115466.1, read on the forward strand.
AATGCCTAGTATTTATGGCTGAGTCATACAGTAAGTGTTCCGTTATTTAAAAAAAAAAAAAAACACCTTGGCCGGGTGCAGTGGCTCATGCCTGTAATCCCAGCACTTTAGGAGGCCGAGGCGGGTGGATCACCTGAGGTCAGGAGTTCAAGACCAGCCTGGCCAACATGGTGAAACCCTGTCTCTGCTAAAAATAAAATTTTTTTTTTTACTGATTTTTCTTACAAAATTTGTTTACAAAAATTACAGGTGGTGGGCACCTGTAATCCCAGCCACCTGGGAGGCTGAGGCAGGAGAATCGGTTGAACCTGGAAGGCAGAGGTTGCAGTGAGCCAAGTTCGCATCATTGCACTCCAGCCTGGGCAACAGAGCGAGACTCCTCTCAAAAAAACAAAACAAAACAAAAAAACCCTGCCAGTTTTCAAAAAGTGGTTAAACTACTTTACATTCCTACCAGTAGTATATGAGAGTTCTGTTGCTCCATATCCTCAGCAAAACTTAGAGACAGTCTTTAAATCTAGACACCCTAATAGGCAATGTAGTGACATCTCATTGTGGTTTTAATGTGCATTTTCTTAATGACTAATGAATTGGAACACCTATCACATGCTTATTTACCATCCCTATATCTTCTTTGATGAAGTATCTGTTTAAGTCCTCCAACCATTTCTTATTGGGTATAGTAATTTTTTTTACTTTTTATTTTAAGTTCCGGGATACATGTGCAGAATGTACAGGTTTGTTACATAGGTATACATGTGCCATGGTGGTTTGCCTCACCTATCAACCTGTCATCTAGGTTTTAAGCCCCACATGCATTAGGTTTTAAGCCCCACATGCATTAGGTATTTGTCCTTGCCTCTCCTTGCCCCCCCCATCCCCCAACAGGCCCCAGTATGTGATGTTCCCCTCCCTGTGTCCGTGTGTTCTCATTGTTCAATTCCCACTTATGAGTGAGAACATGCAGTGTTTGACTTTCTGTTCCTGTGTTAGTTTGCTGAGGATGGTGGCTTCCAGCTTCATCCACGTCCCTACAAAGGACATGAACTCATTCTTTTTTATGGCCGCATAGTATTCCATAGTGTATATGTGCCACATTTTCTTTATCCAGTCTATCATTGATGGGCATTTGGTTTGGTTCCAAGTCTTTGCTATTGTGAATAGTGCTGCAATAAACATACATGTGCATGTGTCTTTATAGTAGAATAATCCTTTGAGTATATACCCAGTAATGGGATTGCTGGGTCAAATGGTATTTCTGGTTCTAGATCCTTGAGGAATCACCACACTGTCTTCCACAATGGTTGAACTAATTTACACTCCCACCAACAGCGTAAAAGTGTTCCTATTTCTCCACATCCTCTCCAGCATCTGTTGTTTCCTGACTTTTTAATGATCGCTTTCTAACTGGCATGAGATGGTATCCCATTGTGGTTTTGATTTGCATTTCTCTAATGACCAGTGATGATGAGCTTTTATTCATATATCCCTTGCCTGCATAAATGTCTTCTTTTGAGATACAATTTTTTTATTGGATGCCTGACATTGTAAATTTTACCTTTCTAGGAATTGGATATTTTTATTTTCCTACAAATATTCTTGAGTTGTGTTTTAGGATGCAGGTGAATTACATGGAAAAAGTTTAATCTTCCTGGATCTTGCTTTTGAGCTCTGTTAAGTAAACTAGAACAGCATCTAGTCTAGGGCTATTTGCACCCTACTATTAAGGCAAATCCCTCTAAGTGTCCCATTCAGATGTCCCATTTATTATGAGGTTTTCTTTTCTGTTTAGTGGGAATAGAAGCTCTTTCCATTCCTGGCTGCATGCACTCTAGGGATTGTTTCCTCTACTCTTCTTGGACAGGTTTTCCCCTGGACTCAAGTAATTTTCTCACATGAATATGTCAATCAGTGATAAACAGCATACTTGGGGGATCTCTGCACCTTGCCACAGTTCTTTCTGTATGCAGCTCTCAACCTAGTTCTCTGCCTTGTGAAGATTAGCCAACCTAGGCTCCTCAGGTGTCCAGCCCTGCCTCCTCAGTGCAAAGAGGCAGCCGGGCCACCCCAGGTTCCCCCAACTCTCTCCCAACACACACACAGGAGGTCTGGAAGTTCTCTCGGGCAACAGGCAACAGGCTGACTTATCACACAACTCACTTCATTTGTTTCCTATCTCTTTGGGGTCACTCCTTCATTGACTAATATTCAATGTCTTGAAAGCCATGTATTTGAGTTTTTAGGTTTTTTAAAGCTGTTTCGGGCCAGGTGCAGTGGCTTATGTCCGTAATCCCAACTACTCGGGAAGCTGAGGCAGGAGAGTCACTCCAACCTGGGATACAGAGGTTCCAGTAAGCCAAGATTGCACCATTGCACTCCAGCCTGAGCAACAGAGCGAGACTTTGTCTCCAAAAAAAAAAAAAAAAAATGGTTTCAGATCAGAAGGTAAAACCAGTCTGTTATTCCACCTTTTCTGGAAGTAGAAATCTATCGTTCTTTTATCAATATATGTAAATATATTTGCATATGAAAAATAACTTGTTATATAACTAGAGGACTTCATATCTGTTGTGGGTTTTTTGGTTTTTTTGAGACAGAGTCTAACTCTGTTGCCCAGGCTGGAGTGCAGTGGCACAATCTTGACTCACTGTAACCTTTGCCTCCCAGGTTCAAGCAATTCTCCCACCTCAGCCTCCCAAGTAGCTGAGACTACAGGCGTGCACCACTATACCCAGCTAATTTTTGTATTTTTAGTAGAGACAAGGTTTCACCATGTTGGCCAGGCTGGTCGCAAACTCCTGACCTCAGGTAAGCCACCTGCCTTGGCCTCCAAAGTGTTGGGATTACAGACATGAGCCACCGTGCCCGGCCGAGGATTTTGTATCTGTCTGAAACATTTCTCTCATACGAAATTTCTGTATGGGTTAAAATAGAGATTGGCAAACTTTTTCTATAAAAGGCCGCATAGTGGGCCCGACGCAGTGGTTCACACCTGTAATTCCAGTACTTTGGGAGACCAAGGCGAGCAGATCACTAGGTCAGGAGTTCGAGACCAGTCTCTACTAAAAATACAAAAATTAGCTGGGCGTGGTGGCATGTGTCTGTAATCCCAGCTACTAGGGAGGCTGAGGCAGGAGAATTGCTTGAACCGGGAGGCTGAGGTTGCAGTGAGCCAAGATTGCACCACTTCACTCCAGCCTGGGCAATGGAGGAAGACTCCACCTTGAAAAAACAATAAATGGCCACATAGTAAATATTTTAGACTTTGTGGGCCACATATAGTCTCTGTTGCATTTTTTTTCCAATAACCTTATAAAAATATAAAATAATTTAAAACCATCTCATGGGCTGTACAAAAGTAAGCCATGGGCTGAATTTGACCTATGGGTCACAGTTTGTTGAACCCAGAATCAGGATAATGTAATCCCTGTGAAAAACTCAAAATCTTAGTGGGTTAATGCAATAGACATCAATTTCCCACGCATGTGCAAAATAGGTATTCTTGATTAGTAGGTCTCTTTTCTTACTTTCAAAGCCATAATTCAGGGACATAGATTTCTTCCTTCTGCTGGCTCCATTTCTACACAATGCTCCCAAGATTGTCATTGTAGTAGAAAGAATGTATATTTCCTGTGAGAGGTTCTTAAGGGTAACTCCTCAAGGTACAATTACTTCTAACCACCTTTCATTGTTCAGAACTCATTCACATCAGCACACCTAACTGGAAGAGAGGCTGGAAAATCTAGTTTTGCTGTGTACCCAAGAGGAAGAGAAAATGGATTGGGGAACAGCTAGCTAATCTTCAGTGCAATGTCCAGAGAATTTAAATAGCTGACTCTGTCAAGCTCCAGCTACCGCCTTTAGTTAATGGCAGGATTTCCTTAAGAATCCAATTATTTTTCAATTCTATCTTTCTGCCTGTTCCCAAAATATTGAGATAGCCCTTAAATTGTTTATCTTCTCTTTGAGGGGAGAATTATTGTCTTATTTTTCATTATCTTGCTGTTATCTGAAACACAGTTAGGTGCTCCAAAAATGTTTCTGTATAAGTTAATTTTGTACCTAATAATAACTGGTCCATTAGATTCCTATCTATAAAAGTTATGTCAGTCTTCATTTTGGAAATCAGTCACCACTGGGCCAAAATCCTGAATAATTTTCCACCATCACCATGGACCTTCCTGCTAATGTACCTTGTTATTTCCTCTGAAATTTTCAGGTATAAAAATATGTTTATTTGTACGTTATTAAAACAAAAAGTATTTCAATTTGACTGGAGCATAGAATGCATAAAAAGAAACAGTAACCATTTCATTTGTTAATTGATTAATTTATTTTATTTTATTTAGAAACAGGGCCTCACTAAGTTGCCAAGGCTGGCCTTGAACTCCTGGGCTCAAGCAATCCTCCCAGCTCAGCCTTTTGATTAGCTGGGACTATAGGCACATGCCACCATGCCTGGCTTATTTGTTAATTTAACTAAAAGAAAAAAAACACACACACACACACACAACTCTGTGATAGCAAGGGATCTCCTGTCTTGAGAGCCATAGATAAGATTGACTCAACCTCACAACACACACACCCCATGTGGTTCTGGAGGGAGGTCCGAACCTTTCTTCAAATCTCTGCTAATTCATGAGAACTTGCATTCTCACGCCAAACCCTTCCCACAACATATATGTACACTGTCACTGCTTTGCCCCACCTCAACCCTGACATTGCATTCCATCCCTTCACCATTTTCTACACCCTCTGAATGCATCTGGATCCTCTCAGAGGTGGATTCATCATAAGGCTGATGAGTTCTTGATGCATAACCTTCACAGGTTCTCACGCAGGTTCCTTCCAAAACTCTGTTTCTGTTTGCTTCACTTGTGACTTGATGCCGTTTTTCAGAAAGACGTCCTCTTCAACTGCACAAACTTCAGACCCCACAGAACTTGGCTCCACTCATATGAAGCACTCATGGCTATTTTAGAAGACCTTACTGGTAGCTTTGGAGTTCGAAGCCACTGAATTGACCGCTGCACTGCCCTCACATCCTTATTGCTCCCACCCTCCTTCTCCTATTTCCTTTTATGCCTGCTTTCTCATCTTTTGCTTTGTTGGGGGGCCTCCTAATCTAATCAATACACTCTTTTGTTGAACATACCCCTAAGATCTTCATCTCCACCCTAAGCATCTCGTAAGCATATTTTTTCCAAACAGATTTTTCACCACATCATTGCACAGATAACTACAGGGAGGCTATAGGCTGTGCAATTTGATCCTGCAGCATAAGGAAGAACACGAGCCTGGGAGACTTGGTTCAGTCCTGGTTCTGAGCTGACTAGTTAGCTGACTATGAGCAAAACACTTCAACTCTTGGAGCCTCAGTGTCTTCACCTAGAAAATGAGGCAGTTGGTCTTAGGTCTATTGAATGTAATTCAACTGTTTATTGAATATAAGCTCTTTAAGGACAAGACTTGGTCTTACTCACTGTCTGGCATGTAGATTTCCAGTTAATATCTGTTGATTGACTGGCTTTAAAATAAAACTAATATCAACATCAGAGATATGTTGTAATGATATTAATGTATTAACATTTTACATGTTAAATGTAAAATGAGATACATACAAAAAGTATTAAGGTAATGAACCCAGCCCTCAGCCTCAAGCATCTCATACTTTAAGAGGAACTGAAAAAAGTAGTAGAAACTCTCAAAGAGATGCTAAGACAATAGAGATAAAGGCTGAATTTTGCCCTAAAATACCTTTTTTTTTTTTGAGACAGAGTCTCACTCTGTCACCCAGGCTGGCATCCAGTGGCACAATCTTGACTCACTGCAACCTCCGCCACCTGGGTTCAAGCGATTCTCCTGTCTCAGGCTCCCAAGTAGCTGAGATTACAGGTGTGCATCACCACGCCCAGCTAATTTTTGTATTTTTAGTAGAGACAGGGTTTCACCATGTTGGCCAGGCTGGTCTCGAACTCCCGACCTCAGGTGATCCACCCACTTCGGCCTCCCAAAGTGCTAAAATATGTTTTATAACAAAATAATGCCTATCTCCAGAGAAACTCTTGGATGGTTTGGCATCATTACCTGAAAGATCAATGGAGAGATCCAAACCAAACTAAAACTAGACAATATAGCATAAAGAATAAGATGATAGTTTTTTAAACAATACTCACCATAGAACTTGGTATCCAAATAATAGCATTCTTTCTTTAGTTTGTCAAAAGTTATATTAATAGATTTTTTAATTTAAAGTGTAGCAAGACATATATGTATATGTATATATATGTTCATATGCATATAAATATCATTTAAGATCTTCCTGCAGCTGTTTCCACCTCCCAGTGGTGGTATATGATTTATCCTTGGAGGAAATCTGCTATTTAGCTTAGGAAAATCCTTTACAGAGATTTTTGGCTATGTTTCTGAAAGGGCAGAGCCAAGGTCTAGAAGGAGAAGTTGAACCAGGAGAGTGAAATTGCCCAGTAAAGTGGATTTTCTTTCTTGGGGGCAAAGACGGTTATGATATTAATTTAGGGCTACCCTGAGAACACCAGAGGCAAGGACTTAGAGCTCTGAGAATTGAAGGGAGAAATATATGGCAAAGGTGACTTTAATTTGAAGAAGGTGTAGGCCCTAGCAACACAGCTTTAGCCTAAGGTTTAAGGAAGAAAATAGCCCCTCTCCTGTAAATGCTGTGACGGGCTTAGGGTGCAGAGATGTCTGAGATTCACTTTTTAGTTTTCCTGTGCTGTGTATCTTCCTTGGTCTTGGACGCCTTTAGTTAAGAGTGTTACATACAACAGGGGCAAGGGGGGCAAGAGGCCCCTTGGTGTCCATGCTTGGGACAACGCCTTTATGAGAGGCCAAGAGGTGACCAAGAACAGAGCTTCTCAAATCTTGGTGTGGATCTGAATCCCTGAGGAGCTTGCTAAAATGCAGATTCTCATCAGAAGGTTAGGCTGGGGACAGGAAATGCCCACCTGCTGCTGGAAGGGGTCAGACAGACTTTGAGTAACTGAAATCTATGGAATGACTTTGGAGCAGCAGAGGTGGTGTGGGCAAGGGCGGTGGCACGTGACGATCAGGACATGAAAGCAATCTCCAGCAATACTCGGATATTCAACAGGGAATTGGATTTCCTGCAGAATGGTACTCAATGGTGGAAACCTGGACTGGGATTACATCTGTCTTTTTCACAATATATATATTTTTTTAATTTCACTGCCCGCCACTGTTTGTCTGTGAGCAAACTGGCAGGCATCAAAAAACAAATAGGTAGAAAACACCCATTAACAGAAAAAAATATGTACTTGGTTTTATAGTTTGGGTGATTTTCATGCTCATGGCCATGGTTTTATAATGCATGCTTATAAGATAGTCGTATTTCCTGCCTGTAAAATGGTTTGCAGTTTGTCTAATAGAGTCAAATACATCAGACATTGCTGTGTTCCATAAGCAGCATCAAGGCTCCCAGTGGTCTGCTCCCTGGAGGCATTGTAGTATTTTAGGTCACAGTGAGTGTGGGGACTATAGAGTTTTCATGTTTTCACAGTTTCCTCTCTGAGAGTTTGAGCAGCATAAGTAAATATATTTAATATAAGTTTACTTACATAACATAACTAAGATGTTTAAAACCTCACCTGCTTACCTAGACCTATCCTTTCAGAAATGTATTACTATCTGCACAGGAGGAAACCTTGACATACTAACACCACAGAAAATCATTCCCATTCTACCCCATCAGCACTTCTCCTGAAATCATTCCTGCGCCCCCAGTTAAGTCAACAACCAATCCTTGTAGAATGAAACACACATTGAGAAAGAATACTCATCTCTGGAAGAAAATATGGCCATTCACATCAATATCCTGCAATATGTACTGCCAAAAAAAATTGTAGAGTTAAAAAAATTCAGACATATAATCTGTTGTTTGCTATGCAATTGGCTATTTTCTATACAATTATAAACTGGTAGACCAACTGTTCAGCATTAAACTGATATTTTGTGGATAAGACTAACCAGTTTAAATAAAAACAGAGAATCTTAGTTGGCAAAACCTTAAAGGCCATCTAATTCAAGAGCTCTGCTGATGTTACAGTGCTTTTCTCACAAGTAGCATGGAGCCTGTGGTCAATTACTTCTAGTAACGGGTGATCTAGTTAATTTTTTTTTTTGGCACTTCTGACCAGTGGAAAGTTTTCCTTAAGTGAAACCAAAATGTATTTTCCTGTGCCTTCTATGCATTGGTTCTAGTTTCACCCTTAATAGACATTTGAAACCATCTAATCTAATCCCTCTTTCATATGACAGCATTTCAGATATCTCAAAATACTATTATTTTTTCCCAGCTTTTGGTTTTCTACATTATAAAAGCTTCCTCCTGAGGTCATTAATTGAGCCTGAAATGGCACTGTGTTAAGTCCATTGTAATCCCAAGTATAACCATAGCCTTTACTATGGAACACATAAAGCTACTGCAAAGATGGTCCCTGAAAACTCTGGGCTAAATAAAGTCAAACAGACATTTTTTTTCCAGGAATTCTCAGTCTTTAATATGCTAGTATGCTTTGGGAAACTTTAGGAAGAAACAGTATAAAGTGGTTCTCAAAAATACAACTGCATAATTTCTAACATTAATAAGTGTTACACTAATAAGGAGCACTGACATTCAAATTGGACTGTCCTGAGTCCCATATTCAACTTTTCTACTTTCTGACTATGTAACCTTGAGGAAACTCCTTAAGCCCCTCAGAGACTCATTTTTCCTCTCTTGTGAAATTGGGATAGTAATGCCTACCCCGCCTGGTTACTGGGAGAACCAAAACTACAGTAGGTAACATGTAATACCTTATTTGCTGTCTAGCACATAATTAATGCTCAATAAATGAAGTAATTATTATATTTCCATAGTTCCAAAGAATACAAGCTCTTCCCCAATTATTTCTATCAAATACAACTATGTCCAAATGGATAGAAGTAAAGATTTCTATGAGCTTTTGCATTATACTTTTGCTTCATTCTTCCTTAAAGGAAACACACACCCAAAATTCTGTTCCTCCTCAAAACAATAAAATAAGTGTGTGTTGCAAAGCGTGCCGGAATTAGCAGGGAAAAAAAGGAGGAAATTTAAGAAGACTTTGGAAGGCTATATATATTGGAACGGTATTAGAGCTACCTAAATTGTCTCCCCGGTTGCAGCATCTACCCACCCCTTGGAAACAAGAAGCAAAAAGAGAAAGAATTGTTGAGTTTAATAAGCACAAATATGTACTTCCCAGACTCTCTCTTTGCAAATTATTGTCACAGGTCCCTGTTGTTCCTGGGGAGAGTAAAAATTCTAGTTAGCAGCATGAAAAGCTGGTGGATCAACTTTAGCAGTGAATAAGAGATACCTTGTTGGTATTGTGATGATTAAATGATATGCTACATGTAAAGTGTCCAGAACCAAAGAAATTGGACATTGTTATGATCATCACCATCATCATCACCACCATCAGGAAGAGGCAAAGTGCCCCACATTATGGCAGTAAACAGGGGGATGGAACATTGACCCCATGTTGTGGTAAGGCAGAGCCACCCAAGTCAGAAAAAGTCCTTGCTAAACGTTATTTCCGGCACCAGCTCCGCCCCTGCCTAGCTGTGTGACTTTGAACAAGTGATCTTTATGATGTGTTTTCGGCTTCCTCACTTGTAAAAAGTCCTCTTTGAGTCTTTCTAGCTCTAACATTCTGAACCTAGGATCATCTGCACCAGGTACTGATTGTGAAAGGCAGTGACTGGAGCGTTTGCTATCAGGGAGGGAAATACTGACGATAGGGAGGAGAAGGAGAGCCAAGCTATGGGCGGCTCCTCAGTCAGCAAGTACTGAGTGGGAGAGAGGAGTTGCTGGGAAAGACCAGCCCAGGGCAAAACACCCACATGGGGATGTCTGCTTGGGCTATGCTAGTTGGTATTTACATAGCTACCATGAGTGTGTGTGCGTGTGTGTGTGTGTGTGTGCGTGTGTGTGTGTGTGTGTGTGTGGTTCTTTGCAACTGTGTGTGTGTGTGGGGGGGGGGTGTTTCTTTGCATTCTTAGCCATGGCAGACCTCAGTGTTAGGCAGAAGAGCAAAGAATATAAGCACGTGCTTTACAGTGACAGAACAGTCCCAGATGGGTTGCCACATAAAATGCAGGATGCTCAGTTAAATTTGAATTTCAAATAAACAATAAAAAAAATTAGCATAAGTATGCCCCAAATATTGCATAGGGCATCCTTATACTGAAAATGATTTGTTATTTACCTGAAATTTAAATTTAACTAGGCATCTTTTAATTTTATTTGCTCAATCTGGCAGCCCTGAGTCCCAGGGTTAGCTGCTCATAAACAAATAGACTGTATACACAGTTATTTTAAACAATGGGCAGAGAGAGATGAATCTTACCACTTAGGATTTCATGTACAATTAGCGCCTTGTATAGACATTTAACTTGCACCTCTGGAGGCATAAGCTTTATCTGATAACTTGTCAAGGTCAGAGCATCCCTGGACCCGCATTTGAAGAAGACATGCCCCTAAGTAGGAAAATCATTTTTCTTCCCTGCTCATGCAGACAGCATAGTTAGTAACTGAGTAAATGTCTTTGACATTAAGCTGACCTGGCTCCAAATCCCAGATCTTTGGTGGCTCAATGTGTGGCTTTAACCAAGATACATAGATTTTGCAAGCCTCAATTCCCTCAAGTGTAAAATAAGAACAAGAGCATCTAGTTCATGGGGCGTTCCTTGTGAGATAATCCAAGTACTCAGTGCACATCAGGTGGTAAGCACCCAGTGAGGTTCACTGAGATTATTCTTTCATTTATGTATTAATTCACTTGTTTTACCAAAATGATTAATTTGTCAGAATAGAATACATGCATTTATTCTTACCCCCATTTATTTCCAGAAAGAATGATGCAGATAAGAAATACGTGGCTCAGCTATGTGCAGTGGCTCACGCCTGTAAGCCCAGCACTTTGGGAGGCAGAGGCAGGCAGATCACCTGAGCTGGAGAGCTCGAGACCAGCCTGACCAACATGGAGAAACCCCATCTCTACTAAAAATACAAAATGAGCCAGGCGAGGTGGCGCATGCCTATATAATCCCAGCTACTCAGGAGGCTGAGGTGGGAGAATCGCTTGAACCCAGGAGGCAGAGGTTGCGGTGAGTTGAGATCGCGCCATTGCACTCCAGCCTGGGCGACAAGAGCAAAACTCCATCTCAAAGAAAGAAA
>NW_012115466.1:577555-583530 GCF_000951035.1 Colobus angolensis palliatus
AAGGAAGGAAGGAAGGAAGGAAGGAAGGAAGGAAGGAAGGAAGGAAGGAAGGAAGGAAGGAAGGAAAGGAAGGGAGGGAAGAAAAAGAAATATGTGGCTCTGTGTAGAATGGAGGCGTTGTCCAGGGCAGGTGAGAATGAGTGTGAAGAAGTAAATGTATAAAGCTTTGAGAATTTCCAACTGAGCAACTTGTTTCTACAATTGGAGAAGCTGAGGAGCTGAGGAAAATATCTGGGCTTCTAAACCAATATTGAGGTTAGAATATTTCTCAGCTTGCAGAAATAGTATAAAGAGAAAGGCTAGTATCCTATTTATTTCCCCTTTCATTTCTTTAGGAGCAAACCACTTTCTACCCTGTGACCTTCACAGTAAAAACAGTCTATGCATTTACTAGGGGTCATTTTATTGTCCTCCACTACTTTTGACAACTGCATTATAAATTTCGGTCCATAAATTCAAAATACAAAAAAGAATTGTTTTATTTTTCCTTTAATCTACCTATTTGTGCTCCCAAGCCCTCATTCTGCTAAGTGCCAGAAACTTTGTTACCTCAGAGTTTTGTCCCTATCCCTTCCATGGGCTACATCTACGATGCGTACAGGAGACTTAAACTATGAGGAAATCTCGTCAGGTTCTGGGTCTTCCTCTGTACATTTTGGCCCCTTTAGGACATTCCATACCACACCCCTCTGCAGTCCTTGATCCACTTCAGCTTTTCGAGGATAGCAAAGAAGCAATTGGATGTTAATAAGGTATTGATAAAGGACGAGTGGAAACGTTAATTGAGTTAGTTGGTTGCTTAGTTGCTGGGGTAGATTTTCCCCCAGTTGGAAAGAAATTGTCTCAGGATAAGAGCCAGATTTGAGAGAAAGGGGTACACCATCCACATTTCTTTTTCAGTCTTGGAAAAAGTCTGAATAATCAAAGCAAGGTGGGATGTCAGAGAGAAACATTTGGAGTGAGAGGCAGTTCAGAGCTTCCCAGAGCAGGATTAGATCAGCCTCAAGAAAAAGCAAGGAGCTCTCTCTCCTTCAGGAGAGGGGTGGCAAATTAGCGAGATGCAAGCATGCAAGCTGAGCTAGGAAAGCCATTCGGCTGACAAGCCTGGATAAATTCAAGCAGCAAGAGAAAGAGCTAAAACATTTTTAATACTCAAATTACAAGTGACTCCCAGGAAAACTAAGGGAAAATGCAGAGAAACTTAAGATGTAAGAGAAAGTAGATGCTTTCAAGAGAACAGAAAGGGAAGTTAAGTTGGATTAGGTTGAAAGAATGCTTGTAAGGTTACAAGAAGTGGTACTTCACCAGCCTTTTCAAAGAGTGTTTATATAAATCTTCTCTGATGCAAAACAAAACAGCAATTAGAGATCATGAATTACTCACCTGTTATTTTAGTGAAATGTTTTATACAAAAATTAAAATTTGCTGAATCATAATGCCATTTTTGTCTCCTCAGCCTTGTCTGAAAGAATCCATTCACTAGGCCTTTGTACCAATTAGCAGGCTTCCCCCAGTCATTGTCTGATGATGGTAGCTACCAAAATTATAGTTAACATGGTGCTATAGTTTGAATGTGTCCTCTATAAGTTCAAGAGTTGGAAACTTGGTACCCAGTGTAGCAGTGTTGAGAGGTAGGACTTTGGGGAAGTAATTGGGTCATAAGGGCTCTACCTCATGAGGGGATTAATTCCTTCAGGGATTAATGGACTCATGGATTAATGGATTACAGGGTTATAGAGGGATTGGGTTAGTCATCACAAGAGTGGGTCTGTTACAAAAGCCAGTCTGGCCATTTTTCATGAGCCTTGTAACCATGTGATTCCCTGTACTGTCTCAGAACTCTGCAGAGCTGTCACCAGCAAGAAGGTCCTCACAAGATGCAGCCCCTTGACCTTACACTTCTCACCTTCAAGAACTGTAAGCAATAAATTTCTTTCTTTTGTAAATTCCCTAGTCTCAGGTATTCAGTTATAGCAACAGAAAATGGACTAATACATATGGCTAGTAGATGATAATCTGCCTTAGGTTTTGAAACCTGTTTGAAATCTCTAAGGCCCAGGATCTTACCCAACCTCTTTGTTTAGGTTAGCACTACATTTCAGTTACTAAACAAAGTGTTAGTTTCCTCCAACAGGGCCCTGTATATCTAATGCCTGCTTACTGTCTCCTCTTGGATGTCTTAATGTCAATTCAAATGGAACTGCTCTTACCATCTTCCTTCCCCAAAACAGGTGGTCTTCAGGGCTGTCTCCATGAAGTCATCACCAGCCTTCCCAGGCCAGGACTGTCCATGCCACCCTTAGCAAGGTCCTCACTTTATGTAATCAACTCCTAGTTTCTATTTTGTTTTATCCTCCAGATAATTTTTGAAACTTTCCTTCTTCAGCTCTACCATCCCAGTCTAGGCATCATCATCTCATACCTGCCAGGGTTTCCTAACTGACCTAGGCTCATCCAGTCTGCATTGCTCCCATCTGTCCTCCACTCTCCAGCTAGAGTGATTGATGTGACAAGAAAATCATAAGCTGTCCTCTGCTTAAACCCTTCAATGCATCCTGCTTTTCTTAGGAGAAGAAAACAAATGCCCAGCATCCATTTCCAGTCCTGCATGGTGTGATGGTGAGTCTCACAAACATTAGCCATCCTAATCACATGCCTTTGCTCCCTCCACTTCGCTACACAAGTATTTGGTAATTGCATCCTTCCTCTCCCTAGGGGCATTTGCATATGTTGATTACTCTGCCTGAACCTGCTCTTCCCTCCCATCTGCACCTAATTAATGCTTACTCAGCCAAGCATTACTTCCCCAGAATCCTGGCCAGGTCTAATGCCCATTATGTGAGTTGTTGGGGCACCCTGTCTCTCTCCTCTATAGACCTTTTCCTTTTGTAAGTTTGCATCTGTTACAAACTTTGTAAGTTTGTAAGTTTGTATTAGATGATTTGACTAAGTGTCTATCTGGTCCATTAGGGTGAAAACGTAGACTCTCTTATGGGTTGCATTGTGTCCCCACAAACAAGATAATGTTGAAGTCCTAAGCCCAAATGCCTGTACATATGTCCTTATTTGATAGTTGGGTGTTTGCTTCTGCAAAGACTTCAGCAAGTTATGATGAGGTCATTAAGGTCACCTGAGTTCATATGACTGATGTGAAGGAAATCAGTCATAAGAGGAAGGAAATCTGGATTTCCTTCAAACACTGACCCACAGGGAGAGGGGAGAACACCTGTGAAGACACCAAGACAGACACTGAGGGAAGACGGCCATGTGCAGATGGAGGCAGGGACCAGACTTATGCTGCCACAAGGCAAGAAACACCTGGGGCTGCCGGACGTTGGAAAAGGCAGGGAAGAGTCCTCCTCTAGAGTCTTCAGAGAGAACATGACTCTGCAAGCACCTTAATTTCAGACTCTAGCCTCCAGAACTCTGAGAATAAATTTCTATTGTTTTTTTGTGTGTGTGTGTTTTAAATTGTAATTTTATTTGCCTATCTTTTTTTTTTTTATATACTTTAAGTTCTAGGGTACACGTGCATAACATGCAGGTTTGTTACATATGTATACTTGTGCCATGTTGGTGTGCTGCACCCATCAACTCGTCAGCACCCATCAATTCATCATTTGTATCAGGTATAACTCCCAATGCAATCCCTCCCCCCTACCCCCTCCCCATGATAGGCCCCGGTGTGTGATGTTCCCCTTCCCGAGTCCAAGTGATGTCATTGTTCAGTTCCCACCTATGAGTGAGAACATGCGGTGTTTGGTTTTCTGTTCTTGTGATAGTTTGCTAAGAATGATGGTTTCCAGCTGCATCCATGTCCCTACAAAGGATGCAAACTCATCCTTTTTTATGGCTGCATAGTATTCCATGGTGTATATGTGCCACATTTTCTTAATCCAGTCTGTCACAGATGGACATTTGGGTTGATTCCAAGTCTTTGCTATTGTGAATAGTGCCGCAATAAACATACGTGTGCATGTGTCTTTATAGCAGCATGATTTATAATCCTTTGGGTATATACCCAGTAGTGGGATGGCTGGGCCATATGGTACATCTAGTTCTAGATCCTTGAGGAATTGCCATACTGTTTTCCATAATGGTTGAACTAGTTTACAGTCCCACCAACAGTGTAAAAGTGTTCCTATTTCTCCACATCCTCTCCAGCACCTGTTGTTTCCTGACTTTTTAATGATTGCCATTCTAACTGGTGTGAGATGGATCAAGTGGGCTTCATCCCTGGGATGCAAGGCTGGTTCAACATTCACAAATCAATAAACGTAATCCAGCATATAAACAGAACCAAAGACAAGAACCACATGATTATCTCAATAGATGCAGAAAAGGCTTTTGACAAAATTCAACAGCCCTTCATGCTAAAAACGCTCAATAAATTCGGTATTGATGGAACGTACCTCAAAATAATAAGAGCTATTTATGACAAACCCACAGCCAATATCATACTGAATAGGCAAAAACTGGAAAAATTCCCTTTGAAAACTGGCACAAGACAGGGATGCCCTCTCTCACCACTCCTATTCAACATAGTGTTGGAAGTTCTGGCTAGGGCAATCAGGCAAGAGAAAGAAATCAAGGGTATTCAGTTAGGAAAAGAAGAAGTCAAATTGTCCCTGTTCGCAGATGACATGATTGTATATTTAGAAAACCCCATCGTCTCAGCCCAAAATCTCCTTAAGCTGATAAGCAACTTCAGCGAAGTCTCAGGATACAAAATTAATGTGCAAAAATCACAAGCATTCTTATACACCAGTAACAGTCAAACAGAGAGCCAAATCATGAATGAACTTCCATTCACAATTGCTTCAAAGAGAATAAAATACCTAGGACTCCAACTTACAAGGGATGTAATTTCTATTGTTTTTAGCCACCCAGTTTGTAATACTTTGTTACAGAAGCCCTAGGAATCTAATACAGACCATAACCCTTATGAGGGCAGGAACCTTATGTATTTTTACTCAGCATTGACTTTCTAACTTCTATCTCAATGCCTAGTTACATAACAATTCCCTGTAACAATAATCTTTAAATAGGGAAGGTGACTTTCACAATTACCTGGGGAATTTTCACCAGGTGGACAAGAGCCCACCCAGGAAGTCTACTCCAAGAAGATTCTCCCACATATCTATAAAACATTTAATAAAAGAAAGAAATGTTCCTTCCTATACCAGATTTCTGTAACAAGTATTACCTGAGTCATTACGGCAGCACGCCCTTCTTTCCCTGAATTATCTGGGTAATTGCACAACTGCTTCACTTCGGTTGCATAGTTAACTGCGCACATTAGGTGTGGTAATTGGGTAGTGGCCAAGGAATACAAAATACATGGCTTCAAAGCATGTGCTTACAAAAAGGACTCGCTTAAATTAAACTGAAATTCAGCCCAAAGAGTTGATTAGAAACAACTCAAAAGGGTCAGTTAGTGAGTCTGGGGGGACTCTGAGCACTGGGGGACTGGAGCAAATAATACTGTCTTTTTCTTTAAACCTAAGACAGGAATACATGAAACAGGAGCAATCACAAGGACATAACAGAGCACACAGGCGCCATGTTCATGGCACAGAACTGAAGCCCCAAAGAGTTCAGAAGACAGGATGACTGGAGATATCCTTGACACATTGAGCTAAAAAAATAAAAAATGAAAACAAGGCCAGGCACAGTGGCTCACACCTGTAATCCCAGCACTTTGGGAGGCCGAGGGGGTGTGTATCGCCTGAGGTCAGGAGTTTGAGACCAGCCTAGCCAACATGGCGAAATCCCATCTCTTCTGAAATACAAAAATTAGCTGGGGGTGGTGGCAAGTGCCTGTAATCCCAGCTACTTGGGAGGCTGAGGCAGGAGAATTGCTTGAACCTGGGAGGTGGAGTTTGCAGTGAGCTGAGATCACACCACTACACTTGAGCCTTTAGCCTGGGCAACAGAGCAAGACTCTATCTCAAAAAAAAAAAAAAATTGGCCGG